>NC_079436.1:30543848-30571348 GCF_903798145.1 Danio aesculapii | reverse complement strand
AACTTAGAAAAGCAAGATTACACCTTGGAGTAAAGATATTGGGACAATATTTTCTCCCAATTAAAAAAAATATTAATCATAATAGCAGAAAAGAAGCAATCATATTATTATTATTATTATTATTATTATTATTATTAAATATATTTATTTATTTATTTAACTTTTTATATATGTTTTCATGCAAATCTGATTTGTTTAAAAAAAAAAAAAAAAGAAAGAGTCAAAATGTTGCAGTTTTTCCCAGAATAAATAGTTTATAAGTTGACAGTGTGAATTACAAAATCAAAATAATAGAAAAAAAAAACTGAATTCCAAGAAAATTTGCTAACCTTAGAAAGTCTGATTTTAAAATCAGAAATTATCTGTATTTTTTCTTTTAATCCTGTGGTAGAAACAAGCCTCCATAAACTATAGATTAAACAAAAGAAATAAATGCATTAATAATGCGACCTTACCTTCTCCAATGAGCACTAAGCTGGTACGACCAGTTGCTTTGCCATCAACAAGGTTGAATGTGAAAGTTCCTTCATCTGTAACCTCCAGTGAATCCATAAACATCTCAATGATGCCAGTGCTTTTGTTAAAGTTCATTGTGTACTTCTGAAAAAAAATAAAAATAACAAAACATGATCACATATGCGGTTCAAGATTGTGTGATAAATAAGGTATGTGGGGTTCCTTCAAGGTAATATTCAATAAACTGTACCTTTCCTTCATGGATGACATTATCATTGAAGACATATTCCACTTGGAGGTTAGAAGTGAACTTGCCAACTTCAGCCCAGAAACGCACACGGCCCTTCTCCTGCAGCTCAATGGCCATTTCACTTTTGAAAGGAATTACTGCAGAAAATTGCTCACAGTTAACCACAAGCGTAGAACACAAAACCTGTTTGGTGCACCTGACAATATTTAGATTCTGGGCTTTTCATAAATAGTTTTTTTAACCTAAAGTAAGGAAAATATCAAAACTATACTTTTAAGTGTTTCTTTTGTCACACTTTATTAATGTGTCTGTAGATTTACATTATATTACACATTTATTTTTTCAAAAAGAGTTTCCTCCATCACTGAGCCATAAATCTTCACTTCAGCAGTACTTACATACAAAATACAGTTTTATTCATATTTAATTAATTTTGCTTATATTTTATATTTATTTTTATTTAGATTTTTTTTACAGAAAGATAAATCTGTAAATAATTTGCCCTGTTATATACAACCTTTTATTCATCAAAAGCTTGTGAACATATGTAATTTCTTGCAGTTTGGTAGTATTTTCTGAATTATAAACTGATAAAAAAAATAAAAATAAATAACTTTGATTTTAATATCTAAAAAATTCAATAAGAATTATGAACCTGACGTTATCCAGCATTTAGACTTTTGTCCTAAAAATGAGCACTTATTAAATTATATAATGCCTTATATCTAAAACATTATTTTAGACTACTTGTAATACAAACATATTGGAAATTGTTCATGTAATCAACTGGGGAAACATCAGTGTCTTGCCTTAAAGGGATAGTTCACCAAAAACTGAAATTCTATCATCATTTACTTTTAGATCCTTACAAATATTATATTTACATCACCCTTGACTTTTACCAACCGTGTTTTCCACTGTTATGGGTTTCTTTTTTTCCGCTAAACACAAAATATGTTATTTTGAAAATATCTGGAAACCTGGAACCCATTGACTTCTAAAGTATTTGTCTTTTCTACTATGGATGTCTATGGTTACCATTTTTTAGCTTTCATCAAAATATCTTATTTTGTGTTCAACTCATATAGGTTTACAACAACTTCAGTGAGTAAATGAGAGAGTAATTAGTAAGTAAATTTCTGTTTTTGAGGTGAACTGTCCCTTTAATGGTCTACAATTGGTGTACTACTAGATTAAGTACTTACTGGGGAATTGGTGATCATGGCTGATATCCAACAAGTGCTTCAGTCCTACAAAAAGTAAACAACATGTCATATAATGGACAAACTTACGTCATGTGCTTTTCTTACTTGACTCCAAGAGAAGAATATTACAGAAGAGTGGAATCATTTGTTTATCGTTTATGGAAACTGAAAATGGAAAGTGGAGGAATGATTTCCTTGTGTTCCCTTCTTAAGAAGGTCACTCTGAGAAATGTCCTGGGATTGAATATCACTGGCCTCAACCGCAGATTAAAGGAAAGTGACTCACCTTCCTCAGTGAGCGTGTAGCTGGCAGACACACCATCAGTGTTGGTCACCACACAAGAGTAAATGCCCAAGTCATCCAATGATGGGTCATTAAATATGGCTCTGGACCTGCATGGAAATTAAAGGCTCAACAGGTATACATCACAAATGACTTGCACATCTAGTTAAGCCTCGTACTGCCATTACGTGTAATGTAATGCAATAATTTATTCCCTAAAAATGACATTTTTTTATCTTCTGAAACATGCTGCAATTTATATTTCGAAGTGATTTTATGTTATTAACATCAAGCAGAACAAGCAAAAAGCTTAGATTTCAGTTAGATTTAAAAAGGTTTCAGTTAGATTTATATAATCTTTTTATTTTTGGTTTGACATTTAAAATAAATGTTTTTTTTAAATAGATTACAGTGTTTTTTCTCCGCAGTGCAATTTTGAGACTGTGTGGCTTATTTCTGGGAAACATGGTAACAAAATAAAATGTAATAAAATGTGATTAATTTATTGATGTTAATATTAAATACACATATGAAGAGTTTGAATGCAAAAGCCTCTAAATGCCATCTGAACTTTTCTTCTAAAATAAGCATTTTTCTCAGGCTGCTATGTGTTTATTCAGTTGTTTTACATTAAATGCAGTAAAAAGAACCTGTTAAATAAAATAAAAAGGTAACACCTTATTTTGATGGTCCATTTAAGTATCAGTAGACTGTCTGCTTAATTTCTGTTGATACTGCTCCTTCAACAGACTATAAGAAACTTTGCAAGTACACGTCAACTTACACTAACCCTAACCCCAACCTAACAGTCTACTTATAATCTAATGAGAATTAGTTGGCATGTAGATGCAATGTAACTTAAATTCAACAAACAGACCATCAAAATAAAGTGTGACCATGAAAAAAATGAACCTACACACGTCTGAGAAAAAGTCTGAGAAAAAGGATCGCTATAGAAGAAATTTTCAGATGGCATTGCAGATAAATCTGAATTCTTCATATGTAAAAATGCTACAATGTGAAATTGTTACACAATCCTATTGTAGTTACTCTTATTATTTCTACACAGTAAAATAATTCTTTCTGACTTTACTTTTTTAGTTGAATCCAACAAATTATTCTAATCATTTCATCTTACATTAAATTTTGTATAAATAAAAAGAAATACTTGAATGCTTAGACTTACTTGAAAATAAATAAGAGACAGATTTAGATGAACCAATCTCACATGAAGATTGGCACAAAATAATACAAAGAATTTTCTCATCATCCATATGCCTCAGACATGCTGTAATACAACTCAAAATTGTTCATTGTTTGCACTGGTCTAAAGTCAGACTCTCTAAGATTAATGCTGACGTAGATCCCATATGTGATCAATGTAGGCAGGCTCCTGCTACTCTGCTGTACATGTTCTGGACATGTCCAAAGCTTTACATAGACTGTATTAGCATTTTTGAGACCTTCTCTGAGGCATTTTGGGTGGAAGTAGAGCCATTACTCGCATTGTTCGGGGTCGCCCCTGAGAACGCTCCTCTCAACACTAGACAAATTAAAATGTTAGCCTTTGATTCTCTTCTGGCTAGAAGACTGATATTGTTTAAATGGAAAGACCCTATTCAACCAACACATATTCACTGGTAAGAGAAGTGATGTCTCGTGTTAAGTTGGAGAAAATAAGGCATACTAAAAAGGGTCTGTTGAGACATTTTATAAGGTCTGGCAACCTTTTTTAACTCTTGTGATAGAAATGGACGCACACAAAATGAAAATATGAGAAAAACGGAACTTGTGTCATATTTTCATGTCATGTTTTCATCTTTTATTTTCTCTATAAACATTTGATTATATATTGTTCCTAGATCTAGTGATCTAGGAAAGACGTGTTTTGTTTTTGTTTGCTCTGTTTAACGTAAAAAACAAATAAAAAAAACCTTGAAAAAAAAAAAATACTTGAAACCTGATAAAAGTAATACATAAGTAAAAGCAACATAAAAAATCTGTTGACTTGACTTTTTGCCATTAATTTTATACAGTTTATATGTATGTTAATTAGTGTACCTTTTCTCAGTGGATTATGAGCATTCATAAAACTCCTGCATGACTTTATTAGGTAGTTGCCGACTGCACTTACTTGCCCCCAGCAGTCTGAATGGTGAGTCTGGAGCTGTCAGTGAAGGCCTCGTAGTTCTTAGACCACACAAACTGAGAGCCCTCTTTAAGATCAGAGCACTCGAAGATCAGAGAAATCACACCGTTGTCATCCACATCCACCACAATCTCATTGGTTCCTGAGAAAAACCCAACATGAATGGTGAAATGAACGGTGCAGCCTGTGAGAGACAGATGTTGTCCTCTAAAACACAGCTGCATTCATGTCCTTGAAAGAACCTTACCAGGACGGGTCTCAGCCAAAACTGCATCAGTTGCCTTTGAGGGTACACCTACACCTGCCAGATTCTTAGCATGGATGCGCAGCCTGTAGGAGATGCCCTCTTGGAGACCTGATACCTTTATCACACAGAGAAAACTAATGAGTGAAACGCCCTCTGATGTTTTGCTCTTTCTGTTCTTTTGAATAACAAAAGAATAAAGAAAAATAACAAAGTCATCATTAAAAATAAATGCCAGTTCTAAGAAATGTTGTTTCTAAGAAACAAAAACCAGCTCGGTTTCTTCAAATATTAAAAGCATAGCTCTCTATGAAGTGCTCCAGACTGTTAGTAAATAGTTGCATTTTTCACCTGGAAGTAAAGCTTTGATCTTTTTTTCCAGTCAGTTTGACTCCATTTTTTAAAGGTCACACTGGTGCCACCACCGATTTACCAACTGATAAGCAACGGCATTATATATGAGAAAAATAGCTGAGCACTCCAAAAGCAAAACGAAACACTACTTGTTTGAACTGTGTGCCATGGACCATTTACCAACTCTGCACAAACAAGAACAAATGGATTTTGTTGCATCAATCAGTTACATGAACACTAAACATCTGCTGATTGGGTTTGATACAGAGCTCTCTGATACAAGCACAAATAAAACATATTTGAAGTCAAATGAATTTGTGCTATTTCTGTGTGGAGTTTGCATGTTCTCCCTGTTTTTGCATGGGTTTCCTCTGGGTGCTCCAGTTTCCCCCACCGTCCAAAGACATGCAGCATAGGTGAATGGGGTATATTCACACAGACTTTTAATTTCAGTAAGCCAGCCTCAGCGCTTCCGATGAACTGTCTTTCCATTAAAAAATTGCTACGTCTAGGGTCTGATTGCTTTAAAAATCAGTGATCTTCACTGCCTGATGAATATACAATATAAAGTGGGCCTCAGACTGGACAAGAAGCACTGCATTAAATTTCATTTTACCCTGCCATGTCTTTAAAATATGACAGGATATTTTACCCCATTATGTTTAATGGAGTTTCTGCGCTAACCTGCTGATTCTGACAGTGCTACCGGTTACACAGTCTTTCATCTCGTTTTATGCTTGAACAGTGAAATGAATGCTTAAGTCTATTTAACTGAATGTACTTTAATTACATTAAAACATTGATGCTGTAAAAGTAACCTTATGAAATTTGAAATAGTTACATTAATCGTTCACTGAAAGTTTATCATTGGCTGAAAATCACTAGCTGTGCATATACCCAATTGGATGAACTAAATTGACCGTAGTGTATGAGTGTGTGTTTGAATGCAAGAGTGTACGGGTGTTTCCCAGTACTGGGTTGTGGCTGGAAGGGCATCCGCTGTGTAAAACATATGCTGGAATAGTTGGCGGTTCATTCTGCTGTTCATTCTGATAAATAAGAGACTGAGCCGAAGGAAAATGAACAAACGAAAGAATGAATGAATGAATGAATGAATGAATGAATGAATGAAATAGTGTAGTCCTTCATTGAGAAGAAAAAACTGTTGAAACTCGTTATACATGTAATTATACTTATGGTAATCTACGAATGTACAAAGGATTAAGGCTGTTACAATTAATCCAGGTGGTACTATTTTTGTAAATTAAAGAAAGTTTACATCTGTATCCTAACTTATGCTCCTGCTAATCTCGACTCAAGCTTTTGTGCATTTCTAAGAGAGAAAACTTCTAATATCGTTAATATTGCATATGCAGCATTACCAAATAAGGCATGTTAGGTATGATAACAAATCAGGTATCAAATGTTAAGGCCCTAATATACTTATATATACAATATATCAAGAACAAAATAAAATAAAATTACATCATTATGAACAAAATCCGGCCAAAATGAAATTTGCTTTGAGTTTATTTTGGCAGTTCAAAACAGCTCACCGTAGCGAACTTTTTATGGGGTGTTTTGGCTTCTAAATACCTTACAGTTACCATTAAACTGTGACGATTATGCAATTGGTGGGTGTGATGTGGAACGCCTTGTTGGACATGCAATTAATTCATATCTCAAATCTACAGAGGTTAGACAGAACAACACCACCACCAAGTTAGCAACATGAACACACTGGAAAGTGTAGTAGCACAGAGATCACTCACAGAGATATTTTAAAAACTCAGAGAGGGTCACACAGCGAACGAGAAGTACTATTCTGTGTCTTTCTGCAGTAAATAGAAAAAAATCAAAAGATATGGCGTGCTTCATTGGTGCTTTTTAGTTTCTCATCTGGTGTGCGACAGGCTGGAGAAGACTGTTTGCCAGATGTTTATGAAACTGTTCACTCCTCTCACACATTGGTTGATGTATTTACAACCCTGCATACTGCAGTGTGGGAGGGTTATAGTGTTTGAAAACAGTATACCATCACTCAGTCTTTTGGAACTTATTTTGCCCTCAAATGAAGAACAAGAAAGAACTTCATTTGACGTACACTGGGGCCAGTCGTGTGGAGTAGGCATGGGCCGGTATAAGATTGTGACAGTACAATATGATAACATTGGATAAAAAAATATCATGGTTTCACGGTATTGTGCTTACTGCTCTAAAATATGTTCTTTTTAAATGTCTGGGTAAAAAATACTAACTTTTTCCCCACTGAAAACCATATATTTTATTTTAAGAAACTTTTAAAATATTTTGGACCAGTAGCTTTTGATGTAGAGAGTTCTTTTCTGCTGGAGATATCTAAAAAACTAAATAAAATAGTCGCAAAAACAAGTTAAAAAACTGTACATTTACCGTAGGAATGGTATACCAGGAAATTCTGGCGGTTTTAAAACCTTGACTTTTCCAAACCATGGTAAACCTTGAAACCGGTTATCATCCCATGCCTAGTGCGGAGCCCTTACTACAAGAAAAACAACAGTTACTTTAAGAAAAATCTTATTTAATTACCTTCATATAAGTATGTTTTGTAGATCTCTCTTGGACGCATCTCCATCTGCCATTCTCTTCCTTGAAGTCCACATAATACCCTGTCACAGGACTGCGGCCATTGAATGTAGGCGGTTCCCACAGAACAACCATGGAGTCTTTACGCACCTCCTGGACACGGAGGCCATGAGGAGGACCTGGCATTTTTGAAAAGTAAAATTAATGAAAAGAAGTGTCCGTACCTGATTATGCAATTTTGAATTAATGTCATGTCATGAACTAGGAAGATAACAGAGCACATGTTGCTTCTCTACCAGTTACTGCTTGCCATCTTTAATGACGTGCAAGACATTATCAATGAGACCGAAATAGTGACTGACATATGGAATCATGAGCATTAACAAACAATGTAGTATTGTCATCATAAAAGCTCCACACACCTTTCCTCAATTGCATAAGGCACAAAGACTACGATCTCACTTTCGTTTCACTATATTTCAAAGCTTTGTACAGAGCTGCTTCTATGTTTTACTGGTTAAAATGAGAAGGAAATGAGAAGGAAACCATTGTCGAGGAAAAATGTTGTGAAGTTTCCCATACCTGCCATTGACTATGACACACTCTGACGAAATGACAGATTCTTGCATCCCAACACATACTGTCATTTACCAAGTCCCCTGAAATTTTATTATCAAGCTTCTTAAAAAACTTTGCCTTGAAACACCTGGATGTATGAGGTAGTTTACTTTTAAAAGCAAGAGTTTTAAACATGGAAAATCATTAATAAAAAGTCCCTAGTCGTGTACCCCAGGGTCATTTTATCCTTTAGTATGCATATCTACTCATCTAGCTTTGCCAAGTTCTAAAATATTTATTGGATAGAGAGTGAATGTTTTTAAAGTACACATATAGTAAACCGTGTGTTCTTTCTGTACTTTTCAATAACAAAAGAATAAAGAAAAATAACAAAGAAAACATTAAATATAATGCCAGCTCAAAGAAATTTGTTTCTAAGAATCAAAAGCCAGCTCTGTTTCTTCAAACACTATATTCATAACACTCTATGAAGTGCTCTATATATTGTCAGTAAATGGCTGCTTTTTATACTTTTGTCCTAAAAAAAGGTCAAACCTTTCTAACCTTTCCATTCTAAAGGTCTCATCCCTATACTCTAATGTCTTCAAAGTGTTTACCCTCTACTGTGAGAGCACTGAAGAAATGAAGGGTGTAGGGGACAAAAAAAACATGTTCCTTAGAGCACACTTGACATCCTGCATCACTCCATTTGTGTCCCAAACTCCTACAAATAAAAGTGTCCATCAATTGTACCCTTCAAAATCATTCATTTCAAAAAAGGCCTCTGACATAGCAAGTTTAGAGCACTTTGAAAGAGTATTTCTTCAACTTTAGAATGGACTGCATGAATAATTGTAAACTTCCTGGGGTCTTTGAATATTTTTGTGGACAATGGGGGGTGTTGAAGCCCAAAAAAAGATGTTCTAGTGTAAACAAACTTAAAAAGGCCATGTCTACTCGACAGTCAGTTACACAATAAAGTCTCACTGCCTGATGCACAAGTCCCACTGCTTACCTGGAACAGCAACGGTCCATTCCTTGCACTCCAATGGGGCAGTGGGTACGGAGGCTTCACTAATACCAGTCTGATTGAATGCACGCACCTGGAACTGGTAGAATTTGTTTTCCTTCAGATCGGTCACCTAAATCAATGAGACAGCAGAGAAACCAGAACCAGGTCTTCAGTCTTCAGCATTCAAAATGTTAACTATAAAAAGTCACATTATACTAAAAAATATAACTAAAATCTTACTATATAACTAAAATATATAAAAAATAACTAAAAATAATAATAATAAAATATATAAAATAATATATATTATTATATATATATATATATATATATATAATATATGGTAAAAGTAAAAAAAAAGTACAAATCAGCGGTTCATTCCGCTGTGGCATCCGCTGATTAATAAAGGGACTGAGCCGAAAAGAAAATGAATGAATGAATAACTAAAAATCTAACTTTAAAAAAAATCTCCAATAGATTTTTATTTCATAAAATAAACGAAATTCAAAAATGGTCAAAAATCCAAAGCTGTGATATCATGAACTACAGGTACCTTGTAAGATGAGCCAGTGACTGCTTTCAGGTTCAGTTCATGCCACTTGCTTGTGACTCCATCTTTCACCGTTCTGTAGTCCAGATAGTAACCTCTGATATCTGCTCCACCGGTTTTAGCAGGAGCTTGCCAACCAATCACCATGTAATCCCGGAGCCTTTCCAGCATGGTCACACCAGTGGGAGGACTTGGGACAGCTGTAGAAGGGCAAGACATAGTTTAACCAAGCAGCATTTACCCGTTGGTTGTTATTTATCATTACCCTATCAAAAAATTCATTCAACATTGTAATTTCTTATCGTGATGAAGCACAGGATCCATTGTGTGCATTTTAATATCATGAAGGAGCTCAAGATCAGTGTATGAAGTTTGGGTGTTGTGTGCTTTCTGGATACAAAAGCATGTTTAGTTTATGCACACTTTCTGCAGTGTATTGTCTTTGAGAAATGCAGTCCAAATAACTTTTCATGCTGTCCAGAAAAGTGCCTCTTATGATTATCAGAAAATCTGTTACTGAGTTACCATGCAACTGTTGTTTATAATTTAGATTGTGTTATACATCAGATTTTGTCTTGAATATGAATTAAACAACCAATTATAATTAGAATTTGCATTAATAAAAGCCACATTATTACAGCATTTAAAAAGTGTTTTTAATTAAGCCCTTCTCAGTATTCTTAACTGAAATCATATCTTAATAAGAGTAAAATAACTAACCTAATGAAATCTCATTTTCATGATATTAATTTTGATAAAAATAATTACAATGAATTACAATGTGCCCATTTTCATTAACGCAACAGTACAAATTTAATCATTTTCATAATACACTAATAACAAATGACCTTAAAAACGAAAGCTCAATCATTATTTTAACTAAATGAAAAAATCTGCTTATTGACATTGTGCAAAATATCTTCCTTTAAGTTCCATAGAAGAAAATAATTTCATTTCACATAGTTTCTGTTAGGCTGAGTTCATATTATAAAACAATAATCATTTGTAATGTACAATACCTTTAAATATTATGAAAATAGCATATAAAAAGATCAGTTCTATATAATAACTTCTTTAGAGTTTATTCGGGGAGAATAATGATAAAGATTTCACCCACCTGTCCATTACACATAATGATACACACATATGTCTCGCAGTCTAAACTACACTTACTTGTCTGGTCTGGACGGAGGATGACCTTCGCTCAAATCGTTTTACCACCCACCCTGCTCATGCACGGCTTTGCATCACACACCCTGCAGTTATTCACAAAAAACACACACACCTACATGACAACACACAGAGGCACACCATCTGAGTTTCAGTCTGCGTGTGTTTTGCATTCTGGGAATGAATAACGAGATACCCCTATTGTCTCTTTCGTCTTTGTGCCTGGATGTTTGTGTCACAGGATACACTCAGGTAATGACTGTGTGTTTCTGAGGAATTAATGGAGAGCTGATAGCAGGGCAGGGCATGGCATGCATTTAATAGGATGTTCATGCAGCATGCAGGTTTATGGTTTTAGCTTGCTGGTATGTAAAGCAGTAGCACTGCTATTCTATATAAGGATGACTTCAGGATGACACTGAACTCTAAGTGAGAGGCTGTTATAGAGTGAATGTGGAGGATGCTTTTGTACTGGTCAAGGACAATATGGAGCTTACTGCTGGCACAGATATGAGAGGGAATGAATCACTGATGGGAAATGTTTCTTTTTAAGTGCATCTTACAAGAGGTGAAATGAAATATACATTCTAAATGAATATTGAATCTTGAAACATAGAGTTGAAGTCAGAATTATTAACCATACACCCCCCCCCCCATTTCCCCCAATTTCTGTTTAACAGAGAGAAGATTTTTTTCGACACATTTCTACACATACTAGTTTTAATAACTCATTTCTAATAACTGATTTATTTTATATTTGCCATGATGACAGTAAATCATATTTTAATAGATATTTTTTAAGACACTTCAATACAGCTTAAAGAGACATTTAAAGGCTTAACAAGGTTAATTAGGTTAACTAGGCAGGTTAGAGTAATTAGGCAAGTTATTGTATAAGAAAGGTTTGTTCTGTAGACCATAGGGAAAAAAATATAGCTTAAAGGGGCTAATCATATTGACCTTAAAATGGTTTTTAAAAAATTAAAAACTGCTTTTATTCTAGCCAAAATAAAACAAATAAGACTTTCTCCAGAAGAAACAATATAATCAGACACACTGTGAAAATTTCCTTGCTCTGTTAAACATCATTTGGGAAATATATATATATATATATAATATATATATATATATATATATATATATATATATATATAATAAAAAAGAAAATTCAAAGGGGGGCTAATAATTCTGCCTTCAGCTGTACATGTAAAGTCTCTCTTTAAATTTCATTGCTTGACTTTTTTTTATTTATTTGATCCAAAACTAATTTTAATAAATTGAAATTGAATAATTAAAAACAGGTCAAAAAGTCCTGTTTTTAAAAGAACCCAATGAACATCTACTAAAGTGATTTTATGTTCAGTAGAAAACATTGAATGTGCTTAATCTTAAAATATGTTTCAAAATAATTTTCAAAACTTTAATTCAGTGTAACAGTAATGGAGACCACATGGGAATTCGCAGATCCTCTGAATTTATTAGATATGGGTTTTAGAAAAATGTTAATGTATGTATACCTTTTGCCATGTACATTCAAATTAGTGTGAGCTGTGATATTTTCAAGGTGAAACTGTGCTTCAGTGAAATGAAAGACAGCGTGGTGCAACAATTAGTTTTTTTTTTGCTAAATAACAAAAAGACGAACTTCAGTGATTAAACTTTTATTTCAGCTTGCAGTATATTACAAGCCATCAACTGGTCACTGACATCAAACAGTGAGCATGACCAGTAAAGTTTATCATAGTTATTCACAACATGTACTTTATTAAAGTCTGACAATAACAATGTTTTTTGGCTCTTCACTGAATGACTTTTTTTTTTTACTTGAGTTAGCGCACTGTGAAATGATCAATTATTTAAAAGCTATAAGCTTTATTTATTTATTGCAACACCACACACCATCTTCAGCGTGCATTTTGATGATTTCACACACTCTTGACGATATTTTTTTAAAAATATTGGATTATAAAATGCTATAACAGTTCATGGTTGGGAAAACAGTCCAGTGATTAATATGCAAGTAAGTATTGTATGTATGTATACATGCATGTAATTAATTACTTATTTATTACCATTGGGCTGTTGTCCCAAACATGAACTGTTACAGGTTGTTCAGTATAACAGAATCAAGAAGTCATTTTATAATCCATCATTTCAAAATCTTAGCCAACGGTGTGTGAAATCCTCAAATGCACCCTGAAAATAATGTGTGTTGCTGCTATAAATAAATAAATAAATAAATAAAGCTTATTGCTATTTTTACAGTGCCATAACCCAAATTAAAAAAAAGAAGTCATTCAGTGAAGTGTCTAAAACACGTTTATTGTCAGACCTATGAAGTAGATTAATTCATTCATTCATTTTCCTTCAGCTTAGTCATTTATCAAGAGTTGCCACAACGGAATGAATCACCAACTATTCCGGCATATGTTTTACGCAGCGGATGCCCTTCCAGCTGCAACCCAGTACTGGGAAACACCTATACACACTCGCATTCACACATGCACTCGTACACTCCGGCCAATTTAGTTAATCCAATTGATCCATAGCACATGTTTTTGGACTGTGGGGGAAACCAGAGCACCAACTGGCACAGACGGGACTCAAACCAGTGACCTTTTTAATGTGAAGAGACAGTGCTAACCCTAATAAAGACACTGTGCCGCCCTAATAAAGTAGATCTAATGTACAATTGTGATTAACTTTACTGGTCAAGCTCACTGTTTGACGTCGTGACCAGTTGATAGCCTGTAATAACCAGTAAGTTGAAGCAAAACAAATTCTGTTACACCACACTGTCATCCATTACACTGAAGTAATCAGATAATATTGAAACTGGCAAGTAGGTGTCCAACCTAAATGCATTAAATATATGTATATATAATTTCAGTCCAATTTACACCAAAGCTGAAGTATAGATAACTCATTGTGCCTCTCAGATTAAAATACACATACAATTAAAGACATTTTTAGCCCTACTATCCCAAATGATGTTTAACAGAGAGAAAAAATAAATCAAACATTTAAAAAAATCATAATAACCAATTTTTATAACTAATTTCCTTTGTCTTTGCCATAATGAGAGTACATAATATTTTATAAGATACTAGTATTCAGCTTAAAGGCTTAACTAAGCTAATTAGGCAAGTTAGATTAATTAGGCAAGTCATTGGACAACAGTGGTTTGTTCTGTAGCCAAAAAACAAAACAAAAACTTTAAGGAGGCTAATAATATTAACTTTAAAAATTATTTTTTAAAAACTTAATGTTTTTATTCCAACCAAACTAAAGGAAATAAGACTATTTTAGATATAATATAATTGCATACATTGTAAAAATGTCCTTGCTCTGTTAAACATCACCTACAGGATTACAAATTACAGGATAATAATTCTGCCTACAACTGTACATAAGGCCAAATTTAAATCAGGAGTAAAACAAGATAATGTATAACATCACACCGTAACATGCATGACATTTAATAAGTCATGCAATTTTATAGTCTTCAAGTTTTCATGTTCCTTGATGTAGACAAAATACTCACCAACACTTGCTTTAACAAGGCAGGCCTCAGATTCGGCGCTGCTTCCACTGTATCCTGCAGCATTCACTGCCTTCACCCGAAACGTGCATTTATCCGTGGCGTTCAGCCCATGGCACACAAACCTGCATATAAGACGGGATTGATACATTACTTACAGTACAGTAAACAAAAGCTTGTACAAATAGATCTATAAAAAGATGTGTTATTATAACTCTTAGAAAACCCTCTCTCGTTTTACTAAAATTTCACATTTGGCATACCTCGTGCCTTTGACTGGCTTATTGTTGCAGGGAGCCCACACACCGCTGCCATCCACAGTGACCTCAATATAGTAGCCCACCAGATCCTTCACCTCTTTAGATGCTCCCCAGCACACCACCACAGAAGAGTCAGTGTTTCGGATGGGAATGACCGGGCCTGGGGCAGAAGGCAGGTCTGAAAACAAAAAAGAAAATGTTCGGTGTATTTCCAGGCATGACATTTTTATCTTTTCAGAATTTTACATTTATGCTGATGCTCTAACCCAAAGTGACTTTAAAGGCTTGACATTGAAGGCTTGACATTTAAACAGTTCTTGCTTTCACTGCTTCTTTTTAAAAATGCATTATCAGAAATAAAGAAAATTTTTTAATAAGAAATATTTTTGCATTCAGATTTCTACTTTTATTAATTTATTTCCTAATTAATTTATGTATTTTTTGTATACAATATTTATTTCAATTGTATTTATTTGTATGTTTGTTTGTCTTAAAATTAGTTTTATTTATTTAATCAAATTATGGAGGATTTGTTTATTTGAATCTTAGTATCATTTTATTATAATTTATCATATTACTGTAATTTAAATTATTTACATTTCTTTTGTGCTGATGGGCAGTTCTCAATCTCAGTTGTCCAATCATATTTTTATTTATTTAATTAGATTATACTATATTATGCTTTTATCCATTCATTTACAACCACTCACTCCCAGTACCCATGCAGTTCATGTAATAGAAAATAAATATGAAAGAAATTAAAATAAATTAAACAAAAACTAAATATTTTTCAAATAGAATTTTTTACCAGTTTATATCAGTTTTTTACTGAATAAATTGGGTCTTTACACAAAAAACTACTGTATTTAGATATCTTTTACATTTTAAAGCTGGACTCCCTGAAGCATATTTGGAGATCCATGGAATCTAAATGGATTGTATGAAACGTTTTTTTTCAAGGATACACCTAACTGATCAATTTAACAACATTGCAAAAGCCCACAAAATACTGATACCAGTATTTAAATAACCCCTGAATAAAACAATGACCATTTTAACAGTACTTTCCCACTGAACTCACACTATCCCAGTCCTGACTTTATATGTGTAATGATTTCCAAAATGTATAATAATTATGTTTGCTGTTTGTTCAAACTCATATATAAATCAGCTGAAACAACACAATTCTTGTGTTTTTGGGACAACATAATTGTTTTATGTTCAATCATAATTGTTTTATGTGAATTTGTAAAAAAACTTAATTGTGTGGAACCCAGCATTTTTTACAGTGTATGGCCTTTCTGAGTCACAGAAGTAATGAAACACATTCTCTATCCTGCAATCCAGGACATATGTCACTAACCTACTTCTTTTGTGTGTTTCTAATGTTCACACTCACCCAATCGGTCTCCCACAGTAGTCGCCCCAGTTTCCTCTGATGGCTCTCCAACTCCAGCAGAGTTACAGCTGCGTACACGGAAAGTGTAGGATTTGTCCTCAGCGAGATCAAAGAGGGCAAAGCGAGGAGACTTGACTGGAATCCCAGTGTTTACCCTCTGCCATGCATCTGTACCCACCAAACACTGAGAAAAGATGTACTGTATTAGTCTAAAATGTATTTAATTCATCCCCCTCAAAAATCTAATGCTTTACATCCTCCCTCACCTTCTCCACGTAATACATGACGCCCTCATGTCCTCTCTGCATAGGTGGCTTCCAGCTCAGGACCACATAACTCTTAGTAGCCTCAGTGACGGCCAGGTCAGTAGGTGGACCAGGGACAACTCCAACTAAAAGAGTGCAGAGAAATAATGCTGCATATCTTTACCTTAGAATTATAAGGTTCAATAATAAATAATAAGAGTTATTCACTTATTCTTATTAAATGACGGCTTATTTACATCATTTTTTTTTTACATTTTAAGACTTTTTATTTAAAAAAAAAAAAAGGTTTATCTACAAAGTCAAACTCTAGCTTGGCTCTATAAGGTTCTTTCTTTGAGTCAATAAGCATTTTTAATGCACGCACGAAGACCAATCAGCATCAGCTTTCTTTGTTATTTCATCCAGACTGCTCCATTGAAAGTAGGAAAGACCATAAAGAAACACAAAATCACACAGAGTCGGCTAAATAATGCTGCACCACACAAAATTGAGATGTGTGTAGATGTGATGATTTAGAAGAATTTTTGACATTGAGATAAAATGTTACATTTTACATTGTTGAAAAAAACAATATCAAAATATGTATATTAAATGTGAAGTATTTTTATTTGTGTGTATATATGTTAAGTGAAAACATTTCAATGTTTATTAAACTCATTTGCTCATTTAATAGTAAGCCTTGAAGGGCAAATACTTAAATTAATTCAATATAATACAATATCATTTAATAAATCTAATTCAATAATTTATATAAAGCATAAAATTTTATAAAATTAACATATTAATTAGATAAAATTAACATCTGGACAAAATATTTAGCACAGCGTTATATGCTTCATTTAAACAAGAAAATTTCTTTCTTGAAAAGTAATGCTTCAATGAATGATCTGCCAGACAGAACCTTATAATTCCAAGTGGAAAATGACTTTTCAGAATTAGAAGGTTCTTTCATTTACCATGTCTTTTTTTTTACTACAATTCGCAAAACTTTGATCATTTACATTTAGAGTACATTCAGGATCTCTGTCATGTTCATGTATGAAAGAAAACGGTTGCACGCATATTGTTTGCTATATAGAATGCAAAAACTTTGAAGCTCAATTTCTTAAATCATTCAGAACGCAGATAGAACCTTATAATTCCAAGGTGACGATTTCACTAGTAGAGTTATGAATCCATTTAAACACAAAATTAAAGTAAAGTTTTTTAGATGTTAGTATCAGTGTTGTTAGTTTTTAAGATATCAATAAGCTAGTGTGCTCCAAAACAGTGACAAAATTTGCGGTTAGAAGATCTAAAACTGATGTAAACATGTAAAGCTTGTAGTTACTTTCGCCTATATATATATATGGAACAATGATTTGTTTCATGTCACCAAAAACTAGTTTCTCATCAAATCATAACCAATCAAATGCTTTTTAGTATCTGACATGCCTTGCCCCCTTCAAGACGCTTCCCATTTGCTTTTCATTGGATGCACTTGAATTCAACCACTCTCACTGGAGAGCGGTGATAAAACAAAAGCTATTGGCTGTTTTTTTTAAAGAGGAGGAGCTACACTATGTCCCACCCTCTCTTCTTATTTCGGTTGAGAATACTTCAAACATCAAATAAAAATGAATTTTTTTAAAGCACTTCATGGAACCTTTAGGTCTAATTTAACCCTGTGTGTAGTCATAATACCTGCCTCACATTATGATGAACAATATACTGAACAATATACTGGTTATATTAAAAGTGCTTTCTTACATTGGTCAATGTTGGAAATGCATTGCTTTAATATTGCGCATACTCGTCTCATCTATTAAAATTGACATTGTGTTGTTCACCAACATTTAACACTTATGTAAAAGTGAATCATTTCAATATACAGTTTTTTACTACTATTAAAAAAAGGGTAATTGCGATGTTCATTTAATTTGTTTTGTTTGAATGAAATTCTTATATTCAGCAAGGACGCATTAAATTGAAAGTTTATTAACAGTATACTTTCATAATGTTACAAAACATTTCTAATATATCTAAATAATTGCTGAAAAAGCCCAGTTTCCATCAAAAAAGCCACGCACTCTAAGTTTTTCATAACTGATAATAATAATATATGTTTTTGAGTACCAAATCAACATACCAGAACAATTTCTGAAGGATCGTGTTACAGTGAAGACTAAAATAAAGATGCTGGATGATCAGTGGAATAATTTACATGATAAAATTTATTACAATTACAAATATGTTTTTAAAATAAATATAATAGTAAAATAATTAACAATAGCAAATAATATATTGTAATAATACTAAAACTGTAATAATATTTCACGCAATCTTTATGTTTTTACTTTTAGTTTTTTTAATCAAATAAATACTAAGCACAAAACAGCTTATTGGCCCAAATTTTTTTTTAAATAAACAAAAAATTATTCATAAATGAACAAATTAATTAAATAATCTCATAATTTAATTAAATAATTCTTTACCTGTGGGATCTTCCTCAGTGAATTTGATCACTCCAGTCCATGGAGCTGAGGGACCAGCTGTGAAAATCAGACAATCGTAGGCAAACCTTACCATCTTTGTTCTTCAGTTTTCAGAATTTTTTGCAGTTTCCTCTTAATTCTTCACACACACACACACACACACACACACACACACACACACACACCACACACACACACACACCACACACACACACACACACCACACACAAAGGCACATTACCTCTAAGGCGGGCCCGGTCTGATGGGTCCATGGCAACTACAGGGTCAGAGACCCGAGACGGACGGCTTACACCAGAATTATTGAGAGCTCGCACCCGAAACATGTAGGAGCGTCCCTCAATGAGGCCAGTGACAGGAAAACGGGCATATTTTACTGGGGTGTCATTGCACTGAGTCCAGTGATGGTTGCCAACCTCCAACCTGTAGAGAAATATTTAAATGAGGAGCACTGGCTTGGGCTTTATAATCCCCACTGCTGACGGCATATTACGTAACTCACCTGTCATGAAGTAACCAGTGACGGCACTGCTGCCCTCCACTGCTGGCTGCTTCCAGGTGACAACCACATAGTCTTTATTAGCATCGTGACAGCGCACATCAAGAGGAGCGACTGGAACCCCTTCCTCCTCCACATCAGCATCTGATGATATACACAAATCAGCTTTATTTGCGCTCTGCTGTCATTTCAAATTATGGCTGAGTAAAACACAACACAACATCTCTGCTCTCTGAACACAGCTAGCTAATTTCAGCTCTCTCTTGTCTTAACTCTCTCATAACATCTCAGTCACCTCATTATAATAGATACTTCCTCAAAACATGGCAAAGCAATGCATTGATGAGCCAACAACAAGGTCTAAATTCCAAAAAGTGAATATAAATTAGATTTTTACTCATATAAGATATTTCTACATTAATATAAAATTTGAATAAATAAAATTCAATGCCATATGCCATATCACATATATCACAGATAAGACATTGTTCAATGTAGTAATCTGTCTTTTAAATGTAACTTGCTTATTCATGCTAGCCATGTGCTAAACATATTAATAACTAATGACAGCAACTAATGACAGCACTTCATGCTAAAAGTGTTCAAATGTGCTTACATGCTAAAAAATCATGCTAGCAATGAGACTAAGACATGCTAGAAGTTTAATAATGTCAAACAACCTAAAACAAAAAGGTAAATAATTATTTGAATACTGTTAAAACATGCTAGCTTAGCACTATTAACAGCAATGATTGTTACCATGTGGTATTTCATGCTAGAAGTGTTCAATGTGCTTACATGCTAAAAATCACGCTAGCAATAAGACTAAGACATGCTAGAAGTGTAATAATGTCAAACAACCTAAACAAAAAGGTAACTAATTATTTGTATACTGTTAAAACATGCTAGCATAGCACTAATAAAAGCAATGATTGTTAACAATGTGGTATTTCATGCTAGAAGTGCTTAAATGTGCTTATATGCTAATAAATCATGCTAGCAACAAGACGAAGACACGCTAGAGATAGTCAAACATGTTAAAACAAAAAGGTAAATAAATAAAATTTGAAAACTGTTAAAACATGCTAGCATACACTCAAAAATATATTTTTTTGCTTGTTCAAACTATTTATTTAAAATAAGCTGAATCAACACAATTCTTGGGATTTCATTGGGACAACTTATTTTTTTTTATGTTCAATTCACATCAACTTTGTTAACTTAATTTGTGTTATGACCACATGAATGAATTGTGTGGAACCCTGCATTTTTTACAGTGTAGCATTAATAACAGCAATGATTGTCAGCAATGTGATAAACGTACTGCCAATACAGGCTTTCATGCTAGAAGTGTTCAAATGTGCTCACATGCTAAAATCAAGCTAATAATAAGATGAAGACATGCTAGAAGTGTGATCATGTCAAACGTGCTAAGACAAAAAGGTAAATAAATATTTGAATACTGTTAAAACATGCTAGAAACAAACTTAACATTCTAGCAACACGCTAATTGTGCCAGCTAAGTGCTAAATCATGGTAGCAATGTGTTAAAACACGGTTATAAACATGCTAGGACTATTGTAAAACGCTAACCATGCTATTTGAAGTAAAACTGTTTTAAACAAATATTAATTAACAAGACAAAAAACTTTTAACCACTTTACCGATAATAAAATATATTCATTTACATACATACATACAACAAAAAAAAACATGCTACATGTTAACAATTGGTCCATGATCTTACTTTTTTTTTTTAAATAACTACTTATTAATAATGTTTAACTAGTTAATATGAACTCTGTGTCTCAAACAATCATTAATCGATTTAAAAAAACGACTACCAGGCAGCCCCAAACTCTTGGCCATTAGTACAACTTGCTCTTCACACATGGCTGCCTTTAGTGCTGTCAGCCAAAAATAGAAGCAGCATTCCCACAGAGAAACCTAATACTTGTGGCAACTCGCCTCTTAAAGATACAGTGAACACAGCTTGACTGACAATACAATGTCGCCCTTCAGTGTGAGATGACACAATTTCAGATTACACAGCTCAAACGTATAGGCAGGACTGACCTCTGACAAACACATAGGCAGAGTGGGTGTCGAAGCCTGACTTGGTGTTGACACGCAGGGTGTAGAGACCCTCATCTTCTTTGTTCAGATGCACAAGGGTCAAAGTGGCTTTTCACCACTCCAGTGCATGTGCACCCACTTAGAAGATGACAAGGCGACACCTGATAAAGAAACAGATCATTACAGACTGTACAATGGTTAGGAGGTGGTGACTTGCATGGTCCAATATGCTCATACTTTACTTTAGCGCTGCATGATATTGGAAATATCTAGCATTGCGTTTTTTTGTTTTCTGTGATTATATTGTGTTATGAATACAATTTCACCAGATAACTTGAATATATCTATTTGAAAATGTTTTATTGTAGTTTCTGCAGACATAGAAAAAAGGAACAGACAGACAAACCCATCATGAAACAATAATCTGTGCAAAATGTAAAATAAAGCACACAAAACAAGGGAAAATGGCAAGATACAAGGCATGTATGACCTACAAAAAGACACAGTAATGGATGTAAGAGAGAGAGAAAGACAAATCTTCAAATCTTCAGAAATTAAACAACATTACTAGTCTTTATGGTGTTTTAGAAAAAAATGGGATTTTTAAATTTATCAATTTATCAAATTTGCAGAAGTGGTATATTTAATTCTTTCCAAATGTAAAGCGGAGGTAAGTCCAAGAAGCTAGTCAGAAAAAAAAGGCCTAACATGTTTTTTCCAGAAACAAAGAATAATTTTTTTAGCTATGATAATGCCATACTGAACAGGTAACCGTCAGTGGTGTAAAGCAACAAATTTCAAATTCTCAAACTACTGTAATTGAGTAGTTTTTCTCAGGAATTATAATTTAGTAAGTAGTTGTAAAAAAAATTACTTTTACTTTCCCTTGAGTACATTTTTAGTGCATTTTTAGTAGCAATACTTTTACTCCACTACTTTCCTTCAACCTGCAGTCACTTTTTTTTTGTCTATGGGGATTAGAAATATCAGTCTTGTAATTCATGTCAGCGACGCAGTGGCGCAGTAGGTAGTGGTGTCGCCTCACAGCAAGAAGGTCGCTGGTTCGAGCCTCGGCTGGGTCAGTTGGCGTGTCTGTGTGGATTTGTATGTTTCCTGCGTTCGTGTGGGTTTTCTGGGTGCTCCGGTTTCCCACACAGTCCAACGATATGTGGTACAGGTGAATTGGTAAATTGTCCGTAGTGAATGTGTGTGAATGAGTGTGTATGGACGTTTCCCAGATATGGGTTGCAGCTGGAAGGGCATCCGCTGCGTAAACATGTGCTGGATAAGTTGGTTCATTCCGCTGTGGCAGACTAAGCCAAAAGAAAGTGAATGAATGAATGATTCCTGTCCAATCAGATCGCACACAGAAGGTAAATCGCATCATAATGAACTACCTCAAGACATGGGCGCTTTATAATTGCAACAAACTGGAAGCATTAAAAGTGTCCAAGAAAATGTCCAAAAATCTTTACACGCATTGACCCAGAGACGATGACGGATGTTTACTGTATGATGACAGAAAGGGCCTTAAATATCCAGCAGGCACAAGAAGTCAACACGACGTCAGATTGACGTTGTACCCCAACATCATGGGGACGTTGCATGTTGTTTGGAAATGAAAATCGAGTTGACGTCAGAAACCCAACGTCAGGCCGACGTCAATGTCCAACGCCCAACCTAAAATCAACCAATATCACCGTCTAATGATGTTATAGCTTGACGTTTGTGGACGTTACCACTATGACATCTATCAGATGTTGGATTTCGGTTTCCCATACCTGACGAATAATTGTCAGTATGTGACGTCAATATGACGTTGGATTTTGGTCACTTTCTATCACAACCTAAAAGCAACCAAATATCAACGTCATTTGACGTTGTTATTGGACATCAAAATAACATTGTCCTTAGACGCTGGCTCACAAATCTAACCTAATATTAACGTTTTATTTACATTACATTTACATTTAGTCATTTAGCAGACGCTTTTATCCAAAGCGACTTACAAATGAGGACAAGGAAGCAATTTACACAACTATAAGAGCAGCAGTGAACAAGCGCTATAGACAAGTTTCAGGCGTGTAAAAGTCTAAGAAGCAAAACATTAGTAGAAATTTTTTTTTTTTTTTTTTTTTTTTTTAATAGAGAGAGAGAGAGAGAGAGAGAGAGAGAGAGAGAGCGAGAGAGAGAAAGAGGGCTCAGTTAGTGGTATAGCCAGAGAGGCAATTGCAGATTAGGAGGAAAAGTGGAGACTTTTATGATGTTGTGTGCCTGGGGCATAACTAAATGCACTACAGAATGTTACGTTTACACACATCCACAAATTACATGTAAATGGATCAGCTTTTTACAGCATAATACTCACTATTACTATTCTACTATTATACTATTCACTACTCTTGAGTAATTTTAAAAGGGGAACTTTTTACTCATACTTTGAGTAATATCTACAACAGACACTTTACTCTACTTGCACTACATTTTTAGGCAAATAATGGTACTTTTACTTAAGTATGATTTTTCAGTAATCAATAATTATAGAGTTGTGAAAAGTAGGCAAAAATATTATTAATGTATAAATCTTTCACACTGGAAACTCCTTTATCTTGCCATTGCTCAAAAACTAATATCTCTATTTGGAAGGAATTTATCATTTTAGATTAATTTGGATGATTCCGTAGGGCTGTGCGTCTGCATAACATAGAATAAACAATGTACAAGTTAGATCAATATAATCGAACAAAAGGTACAGATGAAATAACAGTATTTATTGTGTTTCAGAGGAGTTTAACAGTATTCAGGTACAGTAATTGAATAATAAAATGTAAAATTAAAATGCATAATCTTCATTTCATAAGTTCGTCAATAAAATTAATTATTATTAAAGTTACAAACAGTACAAATTCTTATGCCTTGAATGCTTTTAAAATCCTCACACAGTCCCACAGGCCTTAAAACACATGCAAATGAAAATCTATTACAGATAACTCCTACAGTGACTCCACAAATCTCATGTGTGAACTGTGGTGCTGATAAACTGTAATCAAGACTCAGGTTGCATCCAGATACCATTGAAATGTGAGCAACATTGGTTGCTGTTGTAAATATCAGCAATAATAATAGGACAGTTAGAAGCATCATTGTTTTTTTATGTCAACCGTTAGTCATCGCCTGTAATGCATAACATATCCATGAACTTGTGTGGAGCAAAGCAATAACATAGATGTGTTTATTTGGGTGTGGATTTTAAATACCAACAGCATTTGTCTGAAATCACATACTGCACCTTAAGAAATGTGACGCACATATGAGAGATGATAATACCTTGCCCTCCTGAATGGTGACAACATCTGGCAGGCCACCCACAACACGTGCCCGGTCTAAAAATACACAAACCATTAAATAATTAGCAGTTTCAATAAACTTCAATATGAAGAAGAAGGTACTTGCTTCCTATAAGGCTGCTCAAAATATTTAAGCATTCATAATTAATTATGGCATTGAATCAAAACATGTCTTGAGGTGGCAATTATGGTCGCAGGTTCTTCTGAGATTTGTTGGTAATGTCAGAATTTGCGACCATTATAGCTTTTGAAAGATGCACACCAGATTGAATTTCAGATTGAAGATGTTGTGAATCTGTTTACTTTGTGATAGCACAATATTAATAGCAAAGACAATCACTTACTTCTCTCTGCTATGGCCGCCGCCCTGAGGAAGGAAAGACAGACAAACACAGTGTTATTTGGGTCTTTAAATAGTATTGGTGACTGCTAAGGTGATGCATTCTTCTTGCACTTTTCAATATCAGGAAATGCTTCACTGTACGCCCACTGTGACGCACTCACGGGTGGTCTATTTTAGTATTGTTGTGACAGCTTATGCAAGAAGGTCTTGACCAGGGAATAGTAGAAAGTAAAAATAAAAAACTTGTCACATTATTAGTATTTGATGGTTTTCATTTGATCAAACTTACTTCAGCCTCTTGAATTCTTCAAATGCTTCCTCCCATACTACACAAATAGAAAAAAAATGAAAAACATTCAGATATAAATGTAATGGCAGATGTATAACTAAAAGACCACACCAGTCTAAAGTCTCATGTAGTAGCACTAAAAATATAAAAGGAGAAGAGATGACTGTAAATGACGAGAGTGGACCAGGCCTGGCACGTTATGTTTAGTTTCAGTTTCTGTTTAGGCAGCAGTCGTCAATGAGAGGCTGTCACCACATGTTTTTTTTTTATTTATTTTGTTGATTAAAGTGTTTGAATATTCACCGGTTTCCCGTCTTCTTCCTCTTAGGCGTATGCAGCAATGTAACAAAGTACAAAACACACTGCTCAAGGGAAGAAGAAGGTGGTAAAACCAGTGAACATTCAAACAATTTAATAAAGCAAACAAAACAAAACTA
The DNA here is from genome assembly GCF_903798145.1 of Danio aesculapii. NCBI lineage: Eukaryota > Metazoa > Chordata > Actinopteri > Cypriniformes > Danionidae > Danio > Danio aesculapii. The sequence continues at coordinate 30,545,603 of NC_079436.1, read as the reverse complement.
ATGGGCAGCAGCAGCCTCTCATGGATGACCACCACCAAAGTGAAGGCAAAACCAAGTATAACATGTCCCAGGCTTGGTCCTCTCTCGTCTTTCACCGTTTTCTCTCCTCCCGTTAAGTTTCCAGAGCTCCTACATGAAACTTGAAACCCGGTGTGGCACACAGGTGACACACTAACATGATCACACTCATAGCACCGCACTAGGATCACAGCTGAGCTGATATACAACCATAATCGCAGGGCTACTTGTGCGATATTGCTTATCTATCGATAGATAGATAGATAGATAGATAGAGATAGATAGATAGATAGATAGATGTAGATAGATAGATAGATAGATAGATAGATAGATAGATATAGATAGATATAGATAGATAGATAGATAGATAGATAGTTGAAGTCAGAATTATTAGCCCCTTTGAATTTTTTGTTCTTTTTTTAAATATTTCACAAATAATGTTTAACTGATCAAGGAAATTTTCACATGATGTCTGATAATATTTTTTCTTCTGGAGAAAGTCTTATTTTTTTATTTCGGCAAGAATAAAAGTGGTTTTAATTTTTTTTAAAACCATTTTAAGGACAATATTATTAGTCTCTTTAAGCTATATTTTTTGATAGTCTACAGAACAAACCATCATTATACAATAAACTGCCTAATTACCTAATTAACCTAGTTAAGCCTTTAAATGTCACTTTAAGCTGTATAGAAGTGTCTTGAAAAATATCTACTAAAATATTATTTACTGTCATCATGGCAAAGATAAAATAAATCAGTTATTAGAGACGTTAAACAGAAGTTGGGGAAAAAAATTAACCGGGAGGTTAATAATTCAGGGAGGCTAATAATTCTGACCATTTTGAGGGATGCAAACAAAAACAATGGTCCCAACGTATTTCTTGTTTTACATTTTTAATTTCTGTAGCTTCAGACAATATAAAAAGAGCCACATATTGACAAATAATGTTATGATAGCAGTTTTAACATTAAGTTAGGATTGAATTGCCTATTGTTACAGTTATGAAATAGTTTGATAACAAGCAGGAAATGTTCATGGGCCAATGACATGACCAAATTGAATTGGTCTATTGAATTGTCAGTTGCACTGGATTAGGGTTTACATGAATAATTAGGTATGGGTTTTGTCACGATCACCAGCGATTTACTACCTGAGATCGCTGGTAAACACACTTACTTTGACATGAACTACAAATCCGCCAGTTATGGACTACAAGACCCAGTCATACAACACACACAAAAGCGGTTCCAGATCAAGACTGATTACACTCTCACAGCTGAAGCTGCTCAAGGACTGATTAATGCACTACATAAGCACAAACACAGTCTTGTTCTCTGTTCTAGTGACATTACAACGCGTTTTCTTTGTCCTGCGTTACTGTGTTTTTGTGCCTTGCCTTGTTTATTCGTTTAATCCTGTTTGCTGCCTGCCTCTGACCATTTGCCTGCTATTTCGACTACGACTCTGGATTGCCCTCATACATGTTTGCTCCTGCGCTGATCCTTGCTTGCCTGACCATCCTGTCAATAAAACCCTACATTTGGATCCTCACCCCTGTTGTCAGTGTCACACCCCTGGTTACATGTTTAAGTAACAAGTTATTCTTTGTTTTCTTTGATTAAAAAGTATCAAGACATTAGTTCGAAATTGTAAATAGAAATATTATCATTCACAGCATTTAAGATGAAAACTGGTCAAAAACTGTTTTTTTCCCAACAATTTTTTTCTGTTTGGTC
>NC_079436.1:30288848-30538848 GCF_903798145.1 Danio aesculapii | reverse complement strand
TTGGGACAATATTTTCTCCCAATTAAAAAAAATATTAATCATAATAGCAGAAAAGAAGCAATCATATATTATTATTATTATTATTATTATTAAATATATGTATTTATTTATTTAACTTTTTATATATGTTTTCATGCAAATCTGATTTGTTAAAAAAAAAAAAAAAAAGAAAGAGGTCAAAATGTTGCAGTTTTTCCAGAATAAATAGTTTATAAGTTGACAGTGTGAATTACAAAATCAAAATAATAGAAAAAAAAACTGAATTCCAAGAAAATTTGCTAACCTTAGAAAGTCTGATTTTAAAATCAGAAATTATCTGATTTTTTCTTTTAATCCTGTGGTAGAAACAAGCCTTCCATAACTATAGATTAAACAAAAGAAATAAATGCAATAAAAATGCGACCTTACCTTCTCCAATGAGCACTAAGCTGGTACGACCAGTTGCTTTGCCATCAACAGGTTGAATGTGAAAGTTCCTTCATCTGTAACCTCCAGTGAATCCATAAACATCTCAATGATGCCAGTGCTTTTGTTAAAGTTCATTGTGTACTTCTGAAAAAAATAAAAATAACAAAACATGATCACATATGCCGTTCAAGATTGTGTGATAAATAAGGTATGTGGGTTCCTTCAAGGTAATATTCAATATACTGTACCTTTCCTTCATGGATGACATTATCATTAAGACATATTCCACTTGGAGGTTAGAAGTGAACTTGCCAACTTCAGCCCAGAAACGCACACGGCCTTCTCCTGCAGCTCAATGGCCATTTCACTTTTGAAAGGAATTACTGCAGAAAATGCTCACAGTTAACCACAAGCGTAGAACACAAAACCTGTTTTGTGCACCTGACAATATTAGATTCTGCGCTTTTCATAAATAGTTTTTTTCAACCTAAAAGTAAAGGAAAATATCAAAGCTATACTTTTAAGTGTTTCTTTTGTCACACTTTATCAATGTGTCTGTAGATTTACATTATATTACACATTTATTTTTTCAAAAAGAGTTTCCCTCCATCACTGAGCCATAAATCTTCACTTCAGCAGATACTTACATACAAAATACCGTTTTATTCATATTTAATTAATTTTGCTTATATTTTATATTTATTTTTATTTAGATTTTTTTTACAGAAAGATAATTTGTAAATAATTTGCCCTGTTATATACAACCTTTTATTCATCAAAAGCTTGTGAACATATGTAATTTCTTGCAGTTTGGTAGTATTTTCTGAATTATAAACTGATAAAAAAAATAAAAATAAATAACTTTGATTTTAATATCTAAAAATTCAATAAGAATTATGAACCTGACGTTATCCAGCATTTAGACTTTTGTCCTAAAAATTAGCACTTATTAAATTATATAATGCCTTATATCTAAACATTATTTTAGACTACTTTGTAATACAAACATATAGGAATTGTTTCATGTAATCAACTGGGGCAACATCAGTGTCTTGCCTTAAAGGGATAGTTCACCAAAAACTGAAATTCTATCATCATTTACTTTTAGATCCTTACACATTATATTTACATCACCCTTGACTTCTACCAACCCTGTTTGCAACTGTTATGGGTTTCTTTTTTTCCGCTAAACACAAAATATGTTATTTGAAAATATCTGGAAACCTGGAACCCATTGACTTCTAAAGTATTTGTCTTTTCTACTATGGATGTCTATGGTTACCATTTTTTAGCTTTCATCAAAATATCTTATTTTGTGTTCAACTCATACGTTTACAACAACTTGAGTGAGTAAATCAGAGAGTAATTAGTAAGTAATTTCTGTTTTGAGGTGAACTGTCCCTTTAATGGTCTACAATTGGTGTACTACTAGATTAAGTACTTACTGGGGAATTGGTGATCATGGCTGATATCCAACAAGTGCTTCAGTCCTACAAAAAGTAAACAACATGTCATATATGGACAAACTTACGTCATGTGCTTTCTTACTTGACTCCAAGAGAAGAATATTACAGAATAGTGGAATCATTTGTTTATCGTTTATGGAAACTGAAAATGGAAAGTGGAGGAATGATTTCCTTGTGTTCCCTTCTTAAGAAGGTCACTCTGAGAAATGTCCTGGGATTGAATATCACTGGCCTCAACCGCAGATTAAAGGAAGTGACTCACCTTCCTCAGTGAGCGTGTAGCTGGCAGACACACCATCAGTGTTGGTCACCACACAAGAGTAAATGCCCAAGTCATCCAATGATGGGTCATTAAATATGGCTCTGGACCTGCATGGAAATTAAAGGCTCAACAGGTATACATCACAAATGACTTGCACATCTAGTTAAGCCTCGTACTGCCATTACGTGTAATGTAATGCAATAATTTATTCCCTAAAATGACATTTTTTTTATCTTCTGAAAACATGCTGCAATTTATATTTCGAGTGATTTTATGTTATTAACATCAAGCAGAACAAGCAAAAAGCTTAGATTTCAGTTAGATTTAAAAAGGTTTCAGTTAGATTTATATAATCTTTTTATTTTTGGTTTGACATTTAAAATAAATGTTTTTTTTTTTAATAGATTACAATGTTTTTTTTTCTCCGCAGTGCAATTTTGAGACTGTGTGGCTTATTTCTGGGAAACATGGTAACAAAATAAAATGTAATAAAATGTGATTAATTTATTGATGTTAATATTAAATACACATATGAAGAGTTTGAATGCAAAAGCCTCTAAATGCCATCTGAACTTTTCTTCTAAAAATAAGCATTTTTCTCAGGCTGCTATGTGTTTATTCAGTTGTTTTACATAAATGCAGTAAAAAAGAACCTGTTAAATAAAATAAAAAAGGTAACACCTTATTTTGATGGTCCATTTAAGTATCAGTAGACTGTCTGCTTAATTTCTGTTGATACTGCTCCTTCAACAGACTATAAGAAACTTTGCAAGTACACGTCAACTTACACTAACCCTAACCCCAACCTAACAGTCTACTTATAATCTAATGAGAATTAGTTGGCATGTAGATGCAATGTAACTTAAATTCAACAAACAGACCATCAAATAAAGTGTGACCATGAAAAAACTGAACCTACACACGTCTGAGAAAAGGTCTGAGAAAAAGGATCGTTATAGAAGAAATTTTCAGATGGCATTGCAGATAAATCTGAATCCTTCATATGTAAAAATGCTAGAATGTGAAATTGTTACACAATCCTATTGTAGTTACTCTTATTATTTCTACACTGTAAAATAACTCTTGCTGACTTAACTTTTTTAGTTGAATCCAACAAATTATTCTAATCATTTCATCTTTATACATTAAATATTGTATAAATAAAAAAAATACTTGAATCCTTAGACTTACTTAAAAATAAATAAGAGACAGATTTAGATGAACCAATCTCACATGAAGATTGGCACAAAATAATACAAAGAATTTTCTCATCATCCATATGCCTCAGACATGCTGTAATACAACTCAAAATTGTTCATTGTTTGCACTGGTCTAAAGTCAGACTCTCTAAGATTAATGCTGACATAGATCCCATATGTGATCGATGTAGGCAGCCTCCTGCTACTCTGCTGTACATGTTCTGGACATGTCCCAAGCTTTACATATACTGTATTAGCATTTTTGAGACCTTCTCTGAGGCATTTTGGGTGGAAGTAGAGCCATTACTCGCATTGTTCGGGGTCGCCCCTGAGAACGCTCCTCTCAACACTAGACAAATTAAAATGTTAGCCTTCATTCTCTTCTGGCTAGAAGACTGATATTGTTTAAATGGAAAGACCCTATTCAACCAACACATATTCACTGGTAAGAGAAGTGATGTCTCGTGTTAAGTTGGAGAAAATAAGGCATACTAAAAAGGGTCTGTTGAGACATTTTATAAGGTCTGGCAACCTTTTTTAACTCTTGTGATAGAAATGGACGCACACAAAATGAAAATATGAGAAAAAAGGAACTTGTGTCATATTTTCATGTCATGTTTTCATCTTTTATTTTCTCTATAAACATTTGATTATATATTGTTCCTAGATCTAGTGATCTAGGAAAGACGTGTTTTGTTTTTGTTTGCTCTGTTTAACGTAAAAAACAAATAAAAAAAACCTTGAAAAAAAAAAAATACTTGAAACCTGATAAAAGTAATACATAAGTAAAAGCAACATAAAAAATCTGTTGACTTGACTTTTTGCCATTATATTTTATACAGTTTATATGTATGTTAATTAGTGTACCTTTTCTCAGTGGATTATGAGCATTCATAAAACTCCTGCATGACTTTATTAGGTAGTTGCCGACTGGACTTACTTGCCCCCAGCAGTCTGAATGGTGAGTCTGGAGCTGTCAGTGAAGGCCTCATAGTTCTTAGACCACACAAACTGAGAGCCCTCTTTAAGATCAGAGCACTCGAAGATCAGAGAAATCACACCGTTGTCATCCACATCCACCACAATCTCATTGGTTCCTGAGAAAAACCCAACATGAATGGTGAAATGAACGGTGCAGCCTGTGAGAGACAGATGTTGTCCTCTAAAACACAGCTGCATTCATGTCCTTGAAAGAACCTTACCAGGACGGGTCTCAGCCAAAACTGCATCAGTTGCCTTTGAGGGTACACCTACACCTGCCAGATTCTTAGCATGGATGCGCAGCCTGTAGGAGATGCCCTCTTGGAGACCTGATACCTTTATCACACAGAGAAAACTAATGAGTGAAACGCCCTCTGATGTTTTGCTCTTTCTGTTCTTTTGAATAACAAAAGAATAAAGAAAAATAACAAAGTCATCATTAAAAATAAATGCCAGTTCTAAGAAATGTTGTTTCTAAGAAACAAAAACCAGCTCGGTTTCTTCAAATATTAAAAGCATAGCTCTCTATGAAGTGCTCCAGACTGTTAGTAAATAGTTGCATTTTTCACCTGGAAGTAAAGCTTTGATCTTTTTTTCCAGTCAGTTTGACTCCATTTTTTTAAAGGTCACACTGGTGCCACCACCGATTTACCAACTGATAAGCAACGGCATTATATATGAGAAAAATAGCTGAGCACTCCAAAAGCAAAACGAAACACTACTTGTTTTGAACTGTGTGCCATGGACCATTTACCAACTCTGCACAAACAAGAACAAATGGATTTTGTTGCATCAATCAGTTACATGAACACTAAACATCTGCTGATTGGGTTTGATACAGAGCTCTCTGATACAAGCACAAATAAAACATATTTGAAGTCAAATGAATTTGTGCTATTTCTGTGTGGAGTTTGCATGTTCTCCCTGTTTTTGCATGGGTTTCCTCTGGGTGCTCCAGTTTCCCCCCACCGTCCAAAGACATGCAGCATAGGTGAATGGGGTATATTCACACAGACTTTTAATTTCAGTAAGCCAGCCTCAGCGCTTCCGATGAACTGTCTTTCCATTAAAAAATTGCTACGTCTAGGGTCTGATTGCTTTAAAAATCAGTGATCTTCACTGCCTGATGAATATACAATATAAAGTGGGCCTCAGACTGGACAAGAAGCACTGCATTAAATTTCATTTTACCCTGCCATGTCTTTAAAATATGACAGGATATTTTACCCCAGTATGTTTAATGGAGTTTCTGCGCTAACCTGCTGATTCTGACAGTGCTACCGGTTACACAGTCTTTCATCTCGTTTTATGCTTGAACAGTGAAATGAATGCTTAAGTCTATTTAACTGAATGTACTTTAATTACATTAAAACATTGATGCTGTAAAAGTAACCTTATGAAATTTGAAATAGTTACATTAATCGTTCACTGAAAGTTTATCATTGGCTGAAAATCACTAGCTGTGCATATACCCAATTGGATGAACTAAATGACCGTAGTGTATGAGTTGTGTGTTTGAATGCAAGAGTGTACGGGTGTTTCCCAGTACTGGGTTGTGGCTGGAAGGGCATCCGCTGTGTAAAACATATGCTGGAATAGTTGGCGGTTCATTCTGCTGTTCATTCTGATAAATAAGAGACTGAGCCGAAGGAAAATGAACAAACGAAAGAATGAATGAATGAATGAATGAATGAATGAATGAATGAATGAATGAATGAATGAATGAATGATAGTGTAGTCCTTCATTGAGAAGAAAAAACTGTTGAAACTCGTTATACATGTAATTATACTTATGGTAATCTACGAATGTACAAAGGATTAAGGCTGTTACAATTAATCCAGGTGGTACTATTTTTTGTAAATTAAAGAAAGTTTACATCTGTATCCTAACTTATGCTCCTGCTAATCTCGACTCAAGCTTTTGTGCATTTCTAAGAGAGAAAACTTCTAATATCGTTAATATTGCATATGCAGCATTACCAAATAAGGCATGTTAGGTATGATAACAAATCAGGTATCAAATGTTAAGGCCCTAATATACTTATATATACAATATATCAAGAACAAAATAAAATAAAATTACATCATTATGAACAAAATCCGGCCAAAATGAAATTTGCTTTGAGTTTTATTTTGGCAGTTCAAAACAGCTCACCGTAGCGAACTTTTTATGGGGTGTTTTGGCTTCTAAATACCTTACAGTTACCATTAAACTGTGACGATTATGCAATTGGTGGGTGTGATGTGGAACGCCTTGTTGGACATGCAATTAATTCATATCTCAAATCTACAGAGGTTAGACAGAACAACACCACCACCAAGTTAGCAACATGAACACACTGGAAAGTGTAGTAGCACAGAGAATCACTCACAGAGATATTTTAAAAACTCAGAGAGGGTCACACAGCGAACGAGAAGTACTATTCTGTGTCTTTCTGCAGTAAATAGAAAAAAATCAAAAGATATGGCGTGCTTCATTGGTGCTTTTTAGTTTCTCATCTGGTGTGCGACAGGCTGGAGAAGACTGTTTGCCAGATGTTTATGAAACTGTTCACTCCTCTCACACATTGGTTGATGTATTTACAACCCTGCATACTGCAGTGTGGGAGGGTTATAGTGTTTGAAAACAGTATACCATCACTCAGTCTTTTGGAACTTATTTTGCCCTCAAATGAAGAACAAGAAAGAACTTCATTTGACGTACACTGGGGCCAGTCGTGTGGAGTAGGCATGGGCCGGTATAAGATTGTGACAGTACAATATGATAACATTGGATAAAAAAATATCATGGTTTCACGGTATTGTGCTTACTGCTCTAAAATATGTTCTTTTTAAATGTCTGGGTAAAAAATACTAACTTTTTCCCCACTGAAAACCATATATTTTATTTTAAGAAACTTTTAAAATATTTTGGACCAGTAGCTTTTGATGTAGAGAGTTCTTTTCTGCTGGAGATATCTAAAAAACTAAATAAAATAGTCGCAAAAACAAGTTAAAAAACTGTACATTTACCGTAGGAATGGTATACCAGGAAATTCTGGCGGTTTAAAACCTTGACTTTTCCAAACCATGGTAAACCTTGAAACCGGTTATCATCCCATGCCTAGTGCGGAGCCCTTACTACAAGAAAAACAACAGTTACTTTAAGAAAAATCTTATTTAATTACCTTCATATAAGTATGTTTTGTAGATCTCTCTTGGACGCATCTCCATCTGCCATTCTCTTCCTTGAAGTCCACATAATACCCTGTCACAGGACTGCGGCCATTGAATGTAGGCGGTTCCCACAGAACAACCATGGAGTCTTTACGCACCTCCTGGACACGGAGGCCATGAGGAGGACCTGGCATTTTTGAAAAGTAAAATTAATGAAAAGAAGTGTCCGTACCTGATTATGCAATTTTGAATTAATGTCATGTCATGAACTAGGAAGATAACAGAGCACATGTTGCTTCTCTACCAGTTACTGCTTGCCATCTTTAATGACGTGCAAGACATTATCAATGAGACCGAAATAGTGACTGACATATGGAATCATGAGCATTAACAAACAATGTAGTATTGTCATCATAAAAGCTCCACACACCTTTCCTCAATTGCATAAGGCACAAAGACTACGATCTCACTTTCGTTTCACTATATTTCAAAGCTTTGTACAGAGCTGCTTCTATGTTCTTACTGGTTAAAATGAGAAGGAAATGAGAAGGAAACCATTGTCGAGGAAAAATGTTGTGAAGTTTCCCATACCTGCCATTGACTATGACACACTCTGACGAAATGACAGATTCTTGCATCCCAACACATACTGTCATTTACCAAGTCCCCTGAAATTTTATTATCAAGCTTCTTAAAAAACTTTGCCTTGAAACACCTGGATGTATGAGGTAGTTTACTTTTAAAAGCAAGAGTTTTAAACATGGAAAATCATTAATAAAAAGTCCCTAGTCGTGTACCCCAGGGTCATTTTATCCCTTTAGTATGCATATCTACTCATCTAGCTTTGCCAAGTTCTAAAATATTTATTGGATAGAGAGTGAATGTTTTTAAAGTACACATATAGTAAACCGTGTGTTCTTTCTGTACTTTTCAATAACAAAAGAATAAAGAAAAATAACAAAGAAACATTAAATATAAATGCCAGCTCAAAGAAATTTGTTTCTAAGAATCAAAAGCCAGCTCTGTTTCTTCAAACACTATATTCATAACACTCTATGAAGTGCTCTATATATTGTCAGTAAATGGCTGCTTTTTTATACTTTTGTCCTAAAAAAAGGTCAAACCTTTCTAACCTTTCCATTCTAAAGGTCTCATCCCTATACTCTAATGTCTTCAAAGTGTTTACCCTCCACTGTGAGAGCACTGAAGAAATGAAGGGTGTAGGGGACAAAAAAAACATGTTCCTTAGAGCACACTTGACATCCTGCATCACTCCATTTGTGTCCCAAACTCCTACAAATAAAAGTGTCCATCAATTGTACCCTTCAAAATCATTCATTTCAAAAAAGGCCTCTGACATAGCAAGTTTAGAGCACTTTGAAAGAGTATTTCTTCAACTTTAGAATGGACTGCATGAATAATTGTAAACTTCCTGGGGTCTTTGAATATTTTTGTGGACAATGGGGGGGTGTTGAAGCCCAAAAAAAGATGTTCTAGTGTAAACAAACTTAAAAAGGCCATGTCTACTCGACAGTCATTTACACAATAAAGTCTCACTGCCTGATGCACAAGTCCCACTGCTTTACCTGGAACAGCAACGGTCCATTCCTTGCACTCCAATGGGGCAGTGGGTACGGAGGCTTCACTAATACCAGTCTGATTGAATGCACGCACCTGGAACTGGTAGAATTTGTTTTCCTTCAGATCGGTCACCTAAATCAATGAGACAGCAGAGAAACCAGAACCAGGTCTTCAGTCTTCAGCATTCAAAATGTTAACTATAAAAAGTCACATTATACTAAAAAATATAACTAAAATCTTACTATATAACTAAAATATATAAAAAATAACTAAAAAATAATAATAATAAAATATATAAAAAATAATATATATATATATATATATATATATATATATATATATATATATATGGTAAAAGTAAAAAAAAAGTACAAATCAGCGGTTCATTCCGCTGTGGCATCCGCTGATTAATAAAGGGACTGAGCCGAAAAGAAAATGAATGAATGAATAACTAAAAATCTAACTTTAAAAAAAATCTCCAATAGATTTTTTATTTCATAAAAATAAACGAAATTCAAAAATGGTCAAAAATCCAAAGCTGTGATATCATGAACTACAGGTACCTTGTAAGATGAGCCAGTGACTGCTTTCAGGTTCAGTTCATGCCACTTGCTTGTGACTCCATCTTTCACCGTTCTGTAGTCCAGATAGTAACCTCTGATATCTGCTCCACCGGTTTTAGCAGGAGCTTGCCAACCAATCACCATGTAATCCCGGAGCCTTTCCAGCATGGTCACACCAGTGGGAGGACTTGGGACAGCTGTAGAAGGGCAAGACATAGTTTAACCAAGCAGCATTTACCCGTTGGTTGTTATTTATCATTACCCTATCAAAAAATTCATTCAACATTGTAATTTCTTATCGTGATGAAGCACAGGATCCATTGTGTGCATTTTAATATCATGAAGGAGCTCAAGATCAGTGTATGAAGTTTGGGTGTTGTGTGCTTTCTGGATACAAAAGCATGTTTAGTTTATGCACACTTTCTGCAGTGTATTGTCTTTGAGAAATGCAGTCCAAATAACTTTTTCATGCTGTCCAGAAAAGTGCCTCTTATGATTATCAGAAAATCTGTTACTGAGTTACCATGCAACTGTTGTTTATAATTTAGATTGTGTTATACATCAGATTTTGTCTTGAATATGAATTAAACAACCAATTATAATTAGAATTTGCATTAATAAAAGCCACATTATTACAGCATTTAAAAAGTGTTTTTAATTAAGCCCTTCTCAGTATTCTTAACTGAAAATCATATCTTAATAAGAGTAAAATAACTAACCTAATGAAATCTCATTTTCATGATATTAATTGCTTGATAAAAATAATTACAATGAATTACAATGTGCCCATTTTCATTAACGCAACAGTACAAATTTAATCATTTTCATAATACACTAATAACAAATGACCTTAAAAACGAAAGCTCAATCATTATTTTAACTAAATGAAAAAATCTGCTTATTGACATTGTGCAAAATATCTTCCTTTAAGTTCCATAGAAGAAAATAATTTAATTTCACATAGTTTCTGTTAGGCTGAGTTCATATTATAAAACAATAATCATTTGTAATGTACAATACCTTTAAATATTATGAAAATAGCATATAAAAAAGATCAGTTCTATATAATAACTTCCTTTAGAGTTTATTCGGGGAGAATAATGATAAAGATTTCACCCACCTGTCCATTACACATAATGATACACACATATGTCTCGCAGTCTAAACTACACTTACTTGTCTGGTCTGGACGGAGGATGACCTTCGCTCAAATCGTTTTACCACCCACCCTGCTCATGCACGGCTTTGCATCACACACCCTGCTGTTATTCACAAAAAACACACACACCTGCATGACAACACACAGAGGCACACCATCTGAGTTTCAGTCTGCGTGTGTTTTGCATTCTGCGAATGAATAACGAGATACCCCTATTGTCTCTTTCGTCTTTGTGCCTGGATGTTTGTGTCACAGGATACACTCAGGTAATGACTGTGTGTTTCTGAGGGAATTAATGGAGAGCTGATAGCAGGGCAGGGCATGGCATGCATTTAATAGGATGTTCATGCAGCATGCAGGTTTATGGTTTTAGCTTGCTGGTATGTAAAGCAGTAGCACTGCTATTCTATATAAGGATGACTTCAGGATGACACTGAACTCTAAGTGAGAGGCTGTTATAGAGTGAATGTGGAGGATGCTTTTGTACTGGTCAAGGACAATATGGAGCTTACTGCTGGCACAGATATGAGAGGGAATGAATCACTGATGGGAAATGTTTCTTTTTAAGTGCATCTTACAAGAGGTGAAATGAAATATACATTCTAAATGAATATTGAATCTTGAAACATAGAGTTGAAGTCAGAATTATTAACCATACACCCCCCCCCCCCCATTTCCCCCAATTTCTGTTTAACAGAGAGAAGATTTTTTTCGACACATTTCTACACATACTAGTTTTAATAACTCATTTCTAATAACTGATTTATTTTATATTTGCCATGATGACAGTAAATCATATTTTAATAGATATTTTTTAAGACACTTCAATACAGCTTAAAGAGACATTTAAAGGCTTAACAAGGTTAATTAGGTTAACTAGGCAGGTTAGAGTAATTAGGCAAGTTATTGTATAAGAAAGGTTTGTTCTGTAGACCATAGGGAAAAAAATATAGCTTAAAGGGGCTAATCATATTGACCTTAAAATGGTTTTTAAAAAATTAAAAACTGCTTTTATTCTAGCCAAAATAAAACAAATAAGACTTTCTCCAGAAGAAACAATATAATCAGACACACTGTGAAAATTTCCTTGCTCTGTTAAACATCATTTGGGAAATATATATATATATATATATATATATATATATATATATATATATATATATATATATATATATATATATAAAAAAGAAAATTCAAAGGGGGGCTAATAATTCTGCCTTCAGCTGTACATGTAAAGTCTCTCTTTAAATTTCATTGCTTGACTTTTTTTTATTTATTTGATCCAAAACTAATTTTAATAAATTGAAATTGAATAATTAAAAACAGGTCAAAAAGTCCTGTTTTTAAAATAACCCAATGAACATCTACTAAAGTGATTTTATGTTCAGTAGAAAACATTGAATGTGCTTAATCTTAAAATATGTTTCAAAATAATTTTCAAAACTTTAATAAAAAAAAATGTAAAAACTTTTGTAACAGTAATGGAGACCACATGGGAATTCGCAGATCCTCTGAATTTATTAGATATGGGTTTTAGAATAATGTTAATTTATACCTTTTGCAATGTACATTCAAATTAGTGTGAGCTGTGATATTTTCAATGTGAAACTGTGCTTCAGTGAAATGGAAGACAGTGTGGTGTAACAATTAGTTTTTTTTGCTGAATAACAAAAAGACGAACTTCAGTGAATAAACTTTTACTTCAGCTTGCAGTATATTACAAGCCATCAACTGGTCACTGACATCAAACAGTGAGCATGACCAGTGAAGTTTATCACAGTTATTTACAACATTTACTTTATTAAAGTCTGACAATAACAATGTTTTTGGCTCTTCACTGAATGACTTGTTTTTTTTTAACTTGAGTTAGCGCACTGTGAAATTATCAATTATTTAAAAGCTATAAGCTTTATTTATTTATTGCAACACCACACACCATCTTCAGCGTGCATTTTGATGATTTCCCACTCTATTGACGATATTTAAAAAAAAATATTGGATTATAAAATGCTATAACAGTTCATGGTTGGGAAAACAGTCCAGTGATTAATATGCAAGTAAGTATTGTATGTATGTATACATGCATGTAATTAATTACTTATTTATTACCATTGGGCTGTTGTCCCAAACATGAACTGTTACAGGTTGTTCAGTATCACAACATCAAGTCATTTTATAATCCAACATTTCAAAAATCTTAGCCAACGGTGTGTGAAATCCTCAAAATGCACCCTGAAAATAATGTGTGGTGCTGCTATAAATAAATAAATAAATAAATAAAGCTTATTGCTATTTTCACAGTGCAATAACCCAAATTAAAAAGAGAAGTCATTCAGTGAAGTGCCAAAAACACGTTTATTGTCAGACCTATGAAGTAGATTCATTCATTCATTCATTTTCCTCCAGCTTAGTCCCTCATTTATCAAGAATTGCCACAGCTGAATGAATCACTGACTATTCCGGCATATGTTTTACGCAGCGGATGCCCTTCCAGCCGCAACCCAGTACTGGGAAACACCCATACACACTCACATTCACACACGCACTCGTACACTCCGGCCAATTTAGTTAATCCAATTGATCCATAGCACATGTTTTTGGACTGTGGGGGAAACCAGAGCACCAACTGGCACAGACGGGACTCAAACCAGTGACCTTTTTAATGTGAAGAGACAGTGCTAACCCTAATAAAGACACTGTGCCGCCCTAATAAAGTAGATCTAATGTACAATTGTGATTAACTTTACTGGTCAAGCTCACTGTTTGACGTCGGTGACCAGTTGATAGCCTGTAATAACCAGTAAGTTGAAGCAAAACAAATTCTGTTACACCACACTGTCATCCATTACACTGAAGTAATCAGATAATATTGAAACTGGCAAGTAGGTGTCCAACCTAAATGCATTAAATATATGTATATATAATTTCAGTCCAATTTACACCAAAGCTGAAGTATAGATAACTCATTGTGCCTCTCAGATTAAAATACACATACAATTAAAGACATTTTTAGCCCTACTATCCCAAATGATGTTTAACAGAGAGAAAAAATAAATCAAACATTTAAAAAAATCATAATAACCAATTTTTAATAACTAATTTCCTTTGTCTTTGCCATAATGAGAGTACATAATATTTTATAAGATACTAGTATTCAGCTTAAAGGCTTAACTAAGCTAATTAGGCAAGTTAGATTAATTAGGCAAGTCATTGGACAACAGTGGTTTGTTCTGTAGCCAAAAAACAAAACAAAAACTTTAAGGAGGCTAATAATATTAACTTTAAAAATTATTTTTTAAAAACTTAATGTTTTTATTCCAACCAAACTAAAGGAAATAAGACTATTTTAGATATAATATAATTGCATACATTGTAAAAATGTCCTTGCTCTGTTAAACATCACCTACAGGATTACAAATTACAGGATAATAATTCTGCCTACAACTGTACATAAGGCCAAATTTAAATCAGGAGTAAAACAAGATAATGTATAACATCACACCGTAACATGCATGACATTTAATAAGTCATGCAATTTTATAGTCTTCAAGTTTTCATGTTCCTTGATGTAGACAAAAATACTCACCAACACTTGCTTTAACAAGGCAGGCCTCAGATTCGGCGCTGCTTCCACTGTATCCTGCAGCATTCACTGCCTTCACCCGAAACGTGCATTTATCCGTGGCGTTCAGCCCATGGCACACAAACCTGCATATAAGACGGGATTGATACATTACTTACAGTACAGTAAACAAAAGCTTGTACAAATAGATCTATAAAAAGATGTGTTATTATAACTCTTAGAAAACCCTCTCTCGTTTTACTAAAATTTCACATTTGGCATACCTCGTGCCTTTGACTGGCTTATTGTTGCAGGGAGCCCACACACCGCTGCCATCCACAGTGACCTCAATATAGTAGCCCACCAGATCCTTCACCTCTTTAGATGCTCCCCAGCACACCACCACAGAAGAGTCAGTGTTTCGGATGGGAATGACCGGGCCTGGGGCAGAAGGCAGGTCTGAAAACAAAAAAGAAAATGTTCGGTGTATTTCCAGGCATGACATTTTTATCTTTTCAGAATTTTACATTTATGCTGATGCTCTAACCCAAAGTGACTTTAAAGGCTTGACATTGAAGGCTTGACATTTAAACAGTTCTTGCTTTCACTGCTTCTTTTTAAAAATGCATTATCAGAAATAAAGAAATTTTTTAATAAGAAATATTTTTGCATTCAGATTTCTACTTTTATTAATTTATTTCCTAATTAATTTATGTATTTTTTGTATACAATATTTATTTCAATTGTATTTATTTGTATGTTTGTTTGTCTTAAAATTAGTTTTATTTATTTAATCAAATTATGGAGGATTTGTTTATTTGAATCTTAGTATCATTTTATTATAATTTATCATATTACTGTAATTTAAATTATTTACATTTCTTTTGTGCTGATGGGCAGTTCTCAATCTCAGTTGTCCAATCATATTTTTATTTATTTAATTAGATTATACATTATATTATGCTTTTATCCATTCATTTACAACCACTCACTCCCAGTACCCATGCAGTTCATGTAATAGAAAATAAATATGAAAGAAATTAAAAATAAATTAAACAAAAACTAAATATTTTTCAAATAGAATTTTTTACCAGTTTATATCAGTATTTTTTACTGAATAAATTGGGTCTTTACACAAAAAACTACTGTATTTAGATATCTTTTACATTTTAAAGCTGGACTCCCTGAAGCATATTTGGAGATCCATGGAATCTAAATGGATTGTATGAAACGTTTTTTTTCAAGGATACACCTAACTGATCAATTTAACAACATTGCAAAAGCCCACAAAATACTGATACCAGTATTTATAAATAACCCCTGAATAAAACAATGACCATTTTAACAGTACTTTCCCACTGAACTCACACTATCCCAGTCCTGACTTTATATGTGTAATGATTTCCAAAAATGTATAATAATTATGTTTGCTGTTTGTTCAAACTCATATATAAATCAGCTGAAACAACACAATTCTTGTGTTTTTGGGACAACATAATTGTTTTATGTTCAATCATAATTGTTTTATGTGAAATTTGTAAAAAAAACTTAATTGTGTGGAACCCAGCATTTTTTACAGTGTATGGCCTTTCTGAGTCACAGAAGTAATGAAACACATTCTCTATCCTGCAATCCAGGACATATGTCACTAACCTACTTCTTTTGTGTGTTTCTAATGTTCACACTCACCCAATCGGTCTCCCACAGTAGTCGCCCCAGTTTCCTCTGATGGCTCTCCAACTCCAGCAGAGTTACAGCTGCGTACACGGAAAGTGTAGGATTTGTCCTCAGCGAGATCAAAGAGGGCAAAGCGAGGAGACTTGACTGGAATCCCGGTGTTTACCCTCTGCCATGCATCTGTACCCACCAGACACTGAGAAAAGATGTACTGTATTAGTCTAAAATGTATTTAATTCATCCCCCTCAAAAATCTAATGCTTTACATCCTCCCTCACCTTCTCCACGTAATACATGACGCCCTCATGTCCTCTCTGCATAGGTGGCTTCCAGCTCAGGACCACATAACTCTTAGTAGCCTCAGTGACGGCCAGGTCAGTAGGTGGACCAGGGACAACTCCAACTAAAAGAGTGCAGAGAAATAATGCTGCATATCTTTACCTTAGAATTATAAGGTTCAATAATAAATAATAAGAGTTATTCACTTATTCTTATTAAATGACGGCTTATTTACATCATTTTTTTTTACATTTTAAGACTTTTTATTTAAAAAAAACAAAAAAGGTTTATCTACAAAGTCAAACTCTAGCTTGGCTCTATAAGGTTCTTTCTTTGAGTCAATAAGCATTTTTAATGCACGCACGAAGACCAATCAGCATCAGCTTTCTTTGTTATTTCATCCAGACTGCTCCATTGAAAGTGGGAAAGACCAGAAAGAAACACAAAACCACACAAAATCAGAGTCGGCTAAATAATGCTGCACCACACAAAATTGAGATGTGTGTAGATGTGATGATTTAGAAGCATTTTTTGACATTGAGATAAAATGTTACATTTTACATTGTTGAAAAAAACAAATATCAAAATATGTATATATTAAATGTGAAGTATTTTTATTTGTGTGTATATATGTTAAGTGAAAACATTTTCAATGTTTATTAAACTCATTTGCTCATTTAATAGTAAGCCTTGAAGGGCAAATACTTAAATTAATTCAATATAATACAATATCATTTAATAAATCTAATTCAATAATTTATATAAAGCATAAAATTTTATAAATATTAACATATTAATTAGATAAAATTAACATCTGGACAAAATATTTAGCACAGCGTTATATGCTTCATTTAAACAAGAAAATTTCTTTCTTGAAAAGTAATGCTTCAATGAATGATCTGCCAGACAGAACCTTATAATTCCAAGTGGAAAATGACTTTTCAGAATTAGAAGGTTCTTTCATTTACCATGTCTTTTTTTTTACTACAATTCGCAAAACTTTGATCATTTACATTTAGAGTACATTCAGGATCTCTGTCATGTTCATGTATGAAAGAAAACGGTTGCACGCATATTGTTTGCTATATAGAATGCAAAAACTTTGAAGCTCAATTTCTTAAAATCATTCAGAACGCAGATAGAACCTTATAATTCCAAGGTGACGATATTTCACTAGTAGAGTTATGAATCCATTTAAACACAAAATTAAAGTAAAGTTTTTTAGATGTTAGTATCAGTGTTGTTAGTTTTTAAGATATCAATAAGCTAGTGTGCTCCAAAACAGTGACAAAATTTGCGGTTAGAAGATCTAAAACTGATGTAAACATGTAAAGCTTGTAGTTACTTTCGCCTATATATATATATATGGAACAATGATTTGTTTCATGTCACCAAAAACTAGTTTCTCATCAAATCATAACCAATCAAATGCTTTTTAGTATCTGACATGCCTTGCCCCCTTCAAGACGCTTCCCATTTGCTTTTCATTGGATGCACTTGAACTCAACCACTCTCACTGGGAGAGCGGTGATAAAAACAAAAAGCTATTGACTGTTTTTTTTAAAGAGGAGGAGCTACACTATGTCCCACCCTCTCTTCTTATTTCGGTTGAGAATACTTCAAACATCAAATAAAAATGAATTTTTTTAAAGCACTTCATGGAACCTTTAGGTCTAATTTAACCCTGTGTGTAGTCATAATACCTGCCTCACATTATGATGAACAATATACTGAACAATATACTGGTTATATTAAAAGTGCTTTCTTACATTGGTCAATGTTGGAAATGCATTGCTTTAATATTGCGCATACTCGTCTCATCTATTAAAATTGACATTGTGTTGTTCACCAACATATAACACTTATGTAAAAGTGAATCATTTCAATATACAGTTTTTTACTACTATTAAAAAAAGGGTAATTGCGATGTTCATTTAATTTGTTTTGTTTGAATGAAATTCTTATATTCAGCAAGGACGCATTAAATTGAAAGTTTATTAACAGTATACTTTCATAATGTTACAAAACATTTCTAATATATCTAAATAATTGCTGAAAAAGCCCAGTTTCCATCAAAAAAGCCACGCACTCTAAGTGTTTTCATAACTGATAATAATAATATATGTTTCTTGAGTACCAAATCAACATACCAGAACAATTTCTGAAGGATCGTGTTACAGTGAAGACTAAAATAAAGATGCTGGATGATCAGTGGAATAATTTACATGATAAAATTTATTACAATTACAAATATGTTTTTAAAAATAAATATAATAGTAAAAATAATTAACAATAGCACAAATAATATATTGTAATAATACTAAAACTGTAATAATATTTCACGCAATCTTTATGTGTTTACTTTTAGTTTTTTTAATCAAATAAATACGTCAGGCTAAGCACGAAACGGCTTATTGGCCATAATTTTTTTTTAAATAAACAAAAAATTATTCATAAATGAACAAATTAATTAAATAATCTCATAATTTAATTAAATAATTCTTTACCTGTGGGATCTTCCTCAGTGAATTTGATCACTCCAGTCCATGGAGCTGAGGGACCAGCTGTGAAAATCAGACAATCGTAAGCAAAACTTACCATCTTTGTTCTTCAGTTTTCAGAATTTTTTGCAGTTTCCTCTTAATTCTTCACACACACACACACACACACACACACACACACACACACACACACACACACACACACACACACACACACACACACACACACACACACACACACAAAGGCACATTACCTCTAAGGCGGGCCCGATCTGATGGGTCCATGGCAACTACAGGGTCAGAGACCCGAGACGGACGGCTTACACCAGAATTATTGAGAGCTCGCACCCGAAACATGTAGGAGCGTCCCTCAATGAGACCAGTGACAGGAAAACGGGCATATTTTACTGGGGTGTCATTGCACTGAGTCCAGTGATGGTTGCCAACCTCCAACCTGTAGAGAAATATTTAAATGAGGAGCACTGGCTGGTTCTTTATAATCCCCACTGCTGACGGCATATTACGTAACTCACCTGTCAATGAAGTAACCAGTGATGGCACTGCTGCCCTCCACTGCTGGCTGCTTCCAGGTGACAACCACATAGTCTTTATTAGCATCGTGACAGCGCACATCAAGAGGAGCGACTGGAACCCCTTCCTCCTCCACATCAGCATCTGATGATATACACAAATCAGCTTTATTTGCGCTCTGCTGTCATGTCAAATTATGACTTCGTAAAACACAACACAACATCTCTGCTCTCTGAACACAGCTAGCTAATTTTAGCTCTCTCTTGTCTTAACTCTCTCATAACATCTCAGTCACCTCATTATAATAGATACTTCCTCAAAACATGGCAAAGCAATGCATTGATGAGCCAACAACAAGGTCTAAATTCCAAAAAGTGAATATAAATTAGATTTTTACTCATATATAAGATATATTTCTACATTAATATAAAATTTGAATAAATAAAATTCAATGCCATATGCCATATCACAATATATCACAGATAAGACATTGTTCAATGTAGTAATCTGTCTTTTAAATGTAACTTGCTTATTCATGCTAGCCATGTGCTAAACATATTAATAACTAATGACAGCAACTAATGACAGCACTTCATGCTAAAAGTGTTCAAATGTGCTTACATGCTAAAAAATCATGCTAGCAATGAGACTAAGACATGCTAGAAGTTTAATAATGTCAAACAACCTAAAACAAAAAGGTAAATAATTATTTGAATACTGTTAAAACATGCTAGCTTAGCACTATTAACAGCAATGATTGTTAACAATGTGGTATTTCATGCTAGAAGTGTTCAAATGTGCTTACATGCTAAAAATCACGCTAGCAATAAGACTAAGACATGCTAGAAGTGTAATAATGTCAAACAACCTAAAACAAAAAGGTAACTAATTTTTGAATACTGTTAAAACATGCTAGCATAGCACTAATAAAAGCAATGATTGTTAACAATGTGGTATTTCATGCTAGAAGTGCTTAAATGTACTTACATGCTAATAAATCATGCTAGCAACAAGACGAAGACACGCTAGAGATAGTCAAACATGTTAAAACAAAAAGGTAAAAAAATATTTGAAAACTGTTAAAACATGCTTGCATACACTCAAAAATATATTATTTTGCTTGTTCAAACTATTTATTTAAAATAAGCTGAATCAACAGAATTCTTGGGATTTCATTGGGACAACTTATTTTTTTTTATGTTCAATTCACATCAACTTTGTTAACTTAATTTGTGTTATGACCACATGAATGAATTGTGTGGAACCCTGCATTTTTTACAGTGTAGCATTAATAACAGCAATGATTGTCAGCAATGTGATAAACGTACTGCCAATACAGGCTATTTCATGCTAGAAGTGTTCAAATGTGCTCACATGCTAAAAATCAAGCTAATAATAAGATGAAGACATGCTAGAAGTGTGATCATGTCAAACGTGCTAAGACAAAAAGGTAAATAAATATTTGAATACTGTTAAAACATGCTAGAAACAAACTTAACATTCTAGCAACACGCTAATTGTGCCAGCTAAGTGCTAAATCATGGTAGCAATGTGTTAAAACACGGTTATAAACATGCTAGGACTATTGTAAAAACGCTAACCATGCTATTTGAAGTAAAACTGTGTTTAAACAAATATTAATTAACAAGACAAAAAACTTTTAACCACTTTACCGATAATAAAATATATTCATTTACATACATACATACATACAACATAAAAAAACATGCTTACATCATGTTAACAATTGGTCCATGATCTTACTTTTTTTTTTTTAAATAACTACTTATTAATAATGTTTAACTAGTTAATATGAACTCTGTGTCTCAAACAATCATTAATCGATTTTAAAAAAACAACTACCAGGCAGCCCCAAACTCTTGGCCATTAGTATAACTTGCTCTTCACACATGGCTGCCTTTAGTGCTGTCAGCCAAAAATAGAAGCAGCATTCCCACAGAGAAACCTAATACTTGTGGCAACTCGCCTCTTAAAGATACAGTGAACACAGCTTGACTGACAATACAATGTCGCCCTTCAGTGTGAGATGACACAATTTCAGATTACACAGCTCAAACGTACAGGCAGGACTGACCTCTGACAAACACATAGGCAGAGTGGGTGTCGAAGCCTGACTTGGTGTTGACACGCAGGGTGTAGAGACCCTCATCTTCTTTGTTCAGATGCACAAGGGTCAAAGTGGCTTTTTCACCACTCCAGTGCATGTGCACCCACTTAGAAGATGACAAGGCAACACCTGATAAAGAAACAGATCATTACAGACTGTACAATGGTTAGGAGGTGGTGACTTGCATGGTCCAATATGCTCATACTTTACTTTAGCGCTGCATGATATTGGAAATATCTAGCATTGCGTTTTTTTGTATTTCTGTGATTATATATTGTGTTATGAATACAATTACACCAGATAACTTGAATATATCTATTTGAAAATGTTTTATTGTAGTTTCTGCAGACATAGAAAAACAAGGAACAGACAGACAAACCCATCATGAAACAATAATCTGTGCAAAATGTAAAATAAAGCACAAAACAAGGGAAAATGGCAAGATACAAGGCATGTATGACCTACAAAAAGACACAGTAATGGATGTAAAGAGAGAGAGAAACTGACAAATCTTCAAATCTTCAGAAATTAAACAACATTACTAGTCTTTATGGTGTTTTAGAAAAAAAATGGGATTTTTAAATTTATCAATTTATCAAATTTTGCAGAAGTGGTATATCTAATTCTTTCCAAATGTAAAGCGGAGGTAAGTCCAAGAAGCTAGTCAGAAAAAAACAGGCCTAACATTTTTCTTCAAGAAACAAAGAATCATTTTTTAGCTATGATAATGCCATACTGAACAGGTAACCGTCAGTGGTGTAAAGCAACAAATTTCAAATTCTCAAACTACTGTAATTGAGTAGTTTTTCTCAGGAATTGTAATTTAGTAAGTAGTTTTAAAAAAATTACTTGTACTTTCCCTTGAGTACATTTTTAGTGCATTTTTAGTATCGATACTTTTACTCAACTACTTTCCTTCAACCTGCAGTCACTTTTTTCTTGTCTATGGGGATTAGAAATATCAGTCTTGTAATTCATGTCAGCGACGCAGTTGCGCAGTAGGTAGTGCTGTCGCCTCACAGCAAGAAGGTCGCTAGTTCGAGCCTCGGCTGGGTCAGTTGGCGTGTCTGTGTGGAGTTTGTATGTTCTCCCTGCGTTCGTGTGGGTTTCCTCTGGGTGCTCCGGTTTCCCACACAGTCCAACGATATGTGGTACAGGTGAATTGAATGGGTAAATTGTCCGTAGTGAATGTGTGTGAATGAGTGTGTATGGACGTTTCCCAGATATGGGTTGCAGCTGGAAGGGCATCCGCTGCGTAAAACATGTGCTGGATAAGTTGGTTCATTCCGCTGTGGCAGACTAAGCCAAAAAGAAAATGAATGAATGAATGATTCCTGTCCAATCAGATCGCACAAAGAAGGTAAATCGCATCATAATGAACTACCTCAAGACATGGGCGCTTTATAATTGCAACAAACTGGAAGCATTAAAAGTGTCCAAGAAAATGTCCAAAATCTTTACACGCATTGACCCAGAGACGATGACGGATGTTTACTGTATGATGACAGAAAGGGCCTTAAATATCCAGCAGGCACAAGAAGTCAACACGACGTCAGATTGACGTTGTACCCCAACATCATGGGGACGTTGCATGTTGTTTGGAAATGAAAATCGAGTTGACGTCAGAACCCAACGTCAGGCCGACGTCAATGTCCAACGCCCAACCTAAAATCAACCAAATATCACCGTCTAATGATGTTATAGCTTGACGTTGTGTGGACGTTACCACTATGACATCTATCAGATGTTGGATTTCGGTTCCCATACCTGACGAATAATTGTCAGTATGTGACGTCAATATGACGTTGGATTTTGGTCACTTTCTATCACAACCTAAAAGCAACCAAATATCAACGTCATTTGACGTTGTTATTGGACATCAAAATAACATTGTCCTTAGACGCTGGCTCACAAATCTAACCTAATATTAACGTTTTATTTACATTTACATTTACATTTAGTCATTTAGCAGACGCTTTTATCCAAAGCGACTTACAAATGAGGACAAGGAAGCAATTTACACAACTATAAGAGCAGCAGTGAACAAGCGCTATAGACAAGTTTCAGGCGTGTAAAAGTCTAAGAAGCAAAACATTAGTAGAAATTTTTTTTTTTTTTTTTTTTTTTTTAATAGAGAGAGAGAGAGAGAGAGAGAGAGAGAGAGAGAGCGAGAGAGAGAAAGAGGGCTCAGTTAGTGGTATAGCCAGAGAGGCAATTGCAGATTAGGAGGAAAAGTGGAGACTTTTATGATGTTGTGTGCCTGCTGGGCAATAACTAAATGCACTACAGAATGTTACGTTTACACACATCCACAAATTACATGTAAATGGATCAGCTTTTTACAGCATAATACTCACTATTACTATTCTACTATTATACTATTCACTACTCTTGAGTAATTTTAAAAGGGGAACTTTTTACTCATACTTTGAGTAATATCTACAACAGACACTTTTACTCTACTTGCACTACATTTTTAGGCAAATAATGGTACTTTTACTTAAGTATGATTTTTCAGTAATCAATAATTATAGAGTTGTGAAAAGGAGGCAAAAATATTATTAATGTACAAAACTTTCACACTGGAAACTCCTTTATCTTGCCATTGCTCAAAAACTAATATCTCTATTTGGAAGGAATTTATCATTTTAGATTAATTTGGATGATTCCGTAGGGCTGTGCGTCTGCATAACATAGAATAAACAATGTACAAGCTAGATCAATATAATCGAACAAAAGGTACAGATGAAATAAACAGTATTTTATTGTGTTTCAGAGGAGTTTAACAGTATTCAGGTACAGTAATTGAATAATAAAATGTAAAATTAAAATGCATAATCTTCATTTCATAAGTTCGTCAATAAAATTAATTATTATTAAAGTTACAAACAGTACAAATTCTTATGCCTGAATGCTTTTAAAATCCTCACACAGTCACAGGCCTTAAAAACACATGCAAATGAAAATCTATTACAGATAACTCTACAGTGACTCCACAAATCTCATGTGTGAACTGTGGTGCTGATAAACTGTAATCAAGACTCAACATTGCAGATCCTGCAATATGACTATTGTTGAAGCTCACATTTGATTTTGATGCGGAGACGATATATTGTATAGTCCTACTTTACTTACCATTTCTGTACCACACAATCTCTGGCTGGTAGCGCTTCACTGTGGGATAGACAATGACTGTGCATCCCAAGCTCATGGTTTCTCCCTCACGGCCAAAGGAAACATCAAACTTGTCAATAATGGTAGTGTTGAACGTCACACCATATTCAGGGCTATAACCATCTACGCAGAATATGAATATAAAAGCTCTTTTTAAACATTACATTTATATTCACATAAAAATGTATATGGCTTTATAAAGTTCAATTGAAATCATAAAATAGAGGTATGTGGTGTGGAAAAACGTACGGGGCCTTTCAACCAACTCCTCTTCTTCCTTGAATCCTTTCAAATTAAAATGCAATTAAAATGTTAGCTCTTTGGTACATAACAAAATAGTTTTCTTCAAAGCTTCAAAGATTGATCTGCTTTGCTAATAAATAATGCATTTGACCTTGTACATGAATGAAAAAAAAATCCAGTCAAGATTTTTGCCTGTGCAGAGGCAGTGGAAAGATGCTCTAGAATAACACAGAGCAAACTGAGGAGCCGTAAGAGCCTTAAAATAGCATGTCAAGAGGACAGCAGCT
Source organism: Danio aesculapii (assembly GCF_903798145.1). Classification (NCBI taxonomy): domain Eukaryota; kingdom Metazoa; phylum Chordata; class Actinopteri; order Cypriniformes; family Danionidae; genus Danio; species Danio aesculapii. The sequence continues at coordinate 30,513,691 of NC_079436.1, read as the reverse complement.
GAATACCAGACCCGAGTGAGTTACAGGGTCAGAAATTAACTTTTCTATTAAGGGAAAATAGTGCAACACTGGAACTGATTTCCAGAGCATGTTTTACCTTCATTAGGGCAATTATAATTAGCTTTATAATCAAAAATATCTACGCTGTCATCTTGTCAAACATATGCATTTAAAATGCTATTAAAAATTATCTAAACTAGGAATGCAATATCATTTTGTCATTATATATATACATATACATACATACATATATATATATACATATATATATATATATATATACATATACATATATATATATATATATATATATATATATATATATATATATATATATATATATATATATATATATATATATATATATATATATATATATATATGTATATATATTGTATTAAAGTGTAATAAAGATTCTGAATTGTTATTGTGTTTGGAAAAACAGCATATTAAACTAAACTCCTTTTTCAGTATAGACTTATCTAAATGCATTTGACTGGCCACTGCATTATAGTTCTCAGTGATGCAAAACAAACTGAAAAATTACACATTCTTTTCATTTATTTTCATATTTTCACTAATTTTAAGTTTTTCTTTAACTTTTATTTAAATTGTGACAAATTAGTTTTTCTTCTTATTTTGAATTATTGATATTTTCTTGGTATTTTACAAAAAAAAACCTATTGATTTCTAATCCTGATAAATTACAAGCAGTCTCTGCATTCAGTGGAAAAAGCTTTTAGGTGTCCTTAATTATGTTCTTTTTAACATATAAAACTGTAAACCATTAAATAATTTCTAAATAATTCAGGTCAACAAAAGACAATAACCAAATTTGCTGATTAAATGTCCTGATTCACTTATTATTATTTAGAGATACTGTATTATTAAAAAGTGAAAAGTGTTTCATGAAAAAATTTATAAATAAATAAATAAATAACTAAATAACTAAATAAATAAATAAATAAATACTCACTTTTAATAATGACAGGAGCAAAAGCAGAACTTTCTCCCTTCACATTGAGTGCAGAGATTCGGTACTCAGCAGTGTCACTAAAACTACAACTGCAACCCACAAAAAAAAAAGAGTTTTGTATTAATATAGTCACATAACATAGAAAATAAAAAATAAAGCCTGCTCTCAATGTTTATCTTTTGCAAGCCTCTTTTATTCCCAATAAATGAAACCATCCTACACATTTCAGACTTTTTAACTGAATAAAAACTTTCTTTACTTTTTTATTTCCAAAGAGTGCATGTTGTATTGGCTCTCTGTGAAGTATTTCTCAGGGCGAGCCTTGGCATCGATTAGAACATTGTTTTTGTACCTGCAAAGAAGAATTAGATAGAAGCAAACAGAACAAAGTTAAATGAAACACTGATTGAATGCTGATTGAATCAGTGACTAATGATTATACGTTTAACGGTTGAACTGAAGTGTTTCTGACCAGGCCACGCGGGGTTTGGGCCATCCTGCAACAGTGCAGTGCAGCGTCACACTCTTCCCCTCCCACACGGTCTGACCCCGTGGTTTCACGATGAACTCTGGAGGGTGAGTCAAACTGTCTGGATTCATCTTCTTTTGGAATTGTTCTTTCTCATGCAGCTGGTGTAAAAGACAAAACATTCATTAGATTGTTATTAATTAAATTATCATACTAGACTGTTTTTGCAGTTCAGGAAACCAATTGAAAGTTAAGTAACACATTTTAGGTAACTTTTTTAAACAACATTTCAAACAAACATCTTGATAAACGTTCAGGGTCAAACCTTTTGGCTCAGAGCCATGCGTTCTGCAGACTCTCTCATGCTGGTTTCTCTGGTCTTCTTCACAGTTCTCATCTTGAAGCCGGTCTCTTTGGCGAACAGGTTCCTCATGACGACATACCCCACACCCTCTTCCTTTACCTCCTCCTGAGTCTCCATCAGGTCCTGGGTAGCTAAATGACTAATCAAGAAGATTAAGTTAATGAGCACAGTCTGATCTAAAAACCTTAACGCACACCTGCCACTTTATTGAGCACACACTTTTAATTGCTTTAGGTCCCTTTGACACCAACTAATCATTGTATAAATGTCATAGCCTGGCTGAGTATTGTTGCTGACCAAGCCTTTATGACTACATCTAGAGATGACATCTTCTAGCAGGATAATCCACCATATCACAAACTCAAATTATCGTAAACATGACATTTAGTGTGCTTTCCTCAAATGGCCCCTACAGTCACCAGAAAATAATCCAATAGCACCTTTGAGACATGATGAAATTGGAGATTCAGATCATGGATGTGTGGTCAACAAACCTACATTAACTCTATGATGCTGTTATATCAATATGACAATATAACAGTTTTTAGCACCTTGTTGAATCTATGCAACAAGAATTAAAGCAGTTTTGCATTAAGGCAAATAAAAAAAGTATTAAAAAAGTGTACCTCATAAAGTGGCCAGTTAGTTCATAATTTCCTTGTTAGTTTGGGATTGAGCTTTTATTTGAGAGTATTATTATCCATAATATTAGCCAGCCCGAAAAATAAATAAATTAAAAAAAAATAATAATAATAATAATAATAATATATATATATATATATATATATATATATATATATATATATATATATATATATATATATATATAGAGAGAGAGAGAGAGAGAGAGAGAGAGAGAGAGAGAGAGAGAGAGACAGACAGACAGACAGACAGACAGACAGACAAAAGGTTGACTTCATTTTTAATAATAACAATAATTCCTTACATTTATTTAGCACTTTTTCTGGACACTCAAAGAGCTTTACACATTGGGGGAAATCTCCTCATCCACCATCAGTGTGCAGCATCCACCTGGATGACACGACGGCAGTCATACTGTGCCAGACCGCACACCACACACCAGCTGATTGGTGGAGTGGAGACAGAGTGATGAAGCAAATCATGGTATTGTAAGTGGGCAAATTTGGCCAGGACGCCAGGGTTCAACCCCTACTCTTTTCAAAGGATTTCTTGGGATTTTTAACGACCACAGAGAGTCAGGACCTCAGTTTAACGTCTCATCTGAAAGACGGCCCCTTCATTATACCGGGGCATTAGGACCCACACAGACCCCAGGTTGAGTGCCCCCTGCTGGCCTGACTAACACCACTTACAGCAGCAACCTAGCTTTCCTATGTGGTCTCCCATCCATGTACTGACCGGGCCCAGCTCTGCTTAGCTTCAGTGGGTGACCATGTGAGAGTTACAAAAATGTTCCCAAAACTTTCATTTAATAACCTTATGACCAATTAAAAAACCTTAATTAATTTAATAATCACCTTATGTGCTAACATTTACACATCTTTAAAGGAAACTTATGGAAAGTTCTGAGAATGTTACCTGTTAGCTGGGTACATAGACAATACAGTGTTAATATAAAGATTTAAAGACGTGGCTTGTCACAAAATGCAATTTAATGGATGCTTCTTGTCCAGAGTGTGGCCCAGTTTAAATTGTGTCTTAAACAGGCAGTGTAGATCATTTGATTTAAATGAAGATTAAAGATATGCCAGGACTGGCTAATGGAAATCTACAGTAACTGTGCATAAACTCAACCTGTTTTAGGAGAATAAATGTCTAACAGGTTTCAAGATATACTGTAAAGGTAACAATATGAGGCTGAAAAAAATAAACATTACCTTTTAGTGAAAAACAAATGATCTGCAAATGACGTGATATAATTTTGTGTAATGGATCTAAGACAAGTAATGCATGGTTTCATAATAACATAATAATCCAATAATAATAATAATAATAATCCATAATAATAAATAAAATATTACAAAATTACAAGAAGTTCCATTCAAATTTGCTAATCATTTAAGAAGATAAGATTATATCGCATAATTTACTTTAACATTCAAAAACCTTTCACCACAGATATAAAACCCCATGTCATTCTGAGTGCTCCAATGCAATCACCTGCTTCTGAAGACTGGCACAACGTATCCAATGACCTCGTCTTCTTTGTCCACCGCCAGGTATGACCGCTTTTCTTTTTTGGAGAGTGCAGTCAGTTTCTTCTCCTTCTTCTTCCCTGATATCTTGCGCCTTAACAGCAGTTAACATCAGGAAAGCCAATAAACAAACAATCAGATTATATCGCAAAACTCATCAAAGCTTGTGTATGCAGATGAAAATACTTTATTCCATTATTCAGTCAAAACACATCAGTTGAATTTGATTTTGCTCACTGGAACAAAATGTTCAATAATTCAGCAGGGTTAATGGAATAAAGCCACTTGAAAGTCAGTCTTAGCGTGTTAGTGGAAAGTAAATATTAGCAGAGACACTCACTATATTAAGCATTTATTATGAAAAGAAATGAAAAGGCCTGAAATAAGCAGCACTTTAGAAAAAAGCAATTTATTCAGTATGCACAACTGGTGGTTTTACTCATTTTGTTTGTACACAGCACAGTGCCCTTGGTGCAATATTCCTCATTAACACAAATCAATTAAAGCAATATTATATGTATATTTTTCTTTATTAATGCACATTTTGTTGTCATTGATTAACATTATTAACAATTATTATTATATTTTGTTATTAATGTGCATGACCACTTGGAAACATACATTACTAATAAGACATGTCAGCAGCAGATAAACCATGTAGTCTGTTTACGATCCTAACACAACTTTATGGGCTTAAACTGATTTACAGCTAAATCATAGAGCTCTATCTGCTATCTGAAAGACTGATCCTTTTATCTCTTACATTGTTACCAAATATTTTTGGATTACAGCAGCCTCCAAACCATCCATGAGTCATTTCCTTTGCAAATTGATCTTTTGAATAACAATGTAATGGTGGAAATACAATGGTAAGTAGCAAGATTATAGTCAATTATTGTAAAACGCTTACACAATCACAACAATTAAGAATTGCTCTCAGTCAGAAACATGTTCAGTTAAACATATTATTAAAGTGGATCTACTATGCTGCTTATTACAAGATTTAAAATAATGCTGTTTCTCAATATGCGTTCTTCAGCGGTCTTGCGTCCTCGTGTTCTCGTGTAACGTCATCATCAAGAACGAAAGAACAGAGGACGTGTGAAACTTCCCGAATGTGTTCTTGATATCGAGGATGCACCGATGCAGACTTGAGCTTTGATCTCGCTCTAGAAGTCCCAGAAGTCATTGCGACTGGAGGTGGGGAAGCGCATCATTTTATTTAGATTTAATATTAAAGTTCAGAGATATCACTTATTTATCTCAGGAGTTTCCCTAAATGAAAGGGTGAATATAAACATTACATTGGACATCTTAAGAAAGGAATAAACACATTAAGGGTGTTTGTTTGCTGAAATTCGTATTAAAATCTGTTTTGTTTATATTGTGCAACGTATATTTATAATGTTTTTAAGCTGATTATATATTTTATAAAGAGAAAAAACAATACATCGTTGTATGAATGCTGTAATGTTTAAATAATTTTCCATTTAAAACGCGTGAAGGTCACGTGACCTTCAGGAAGAACGCAGCATCTCATTTCTCAGTGGACGTGTTCTCTGTTCTCGCGGTCTCCCGAGTTCGTTCTTCCGAGGACAGCTGGCATGACTAGTCTCCACAAGAACGCAAGTCCATTCTGTGCGACCTTGGAATTGAGAAACAGCTTAAGTCTCTGATTTTGCCTAGAGTGTGAATATGAAGTTTAAGCTCAAAATATTAAATAAATAATTTTTTAGAACTCTATGAAACTGCCCCTTTTAGGCTTTGATCCTAATTGTGCCGTTTTGGTGACTGTTGCTTTAAATTCAAATTTTTTTAAGGGGGTGGAGCTACAAGTGCCTATGTGTCAGCATAGTGGTGTGATTATAAAGAATAAAATGAATACATTTTTACCATTATAAGCTGGTTATATTCACAGTTTTCACACAACTGTGTTTAAACCCCTTATAAAAGTGATTTTTGCATAGTAGATCCCCTAAATATATTAATTAATTAACCATATACTGTGTTTGATCCCACAAAGATGTGCTTTTCTGTAAGATCTGAAACACTAATAAAATATCATAACTGGTTATCAATATAACAATACAAGGCTGGGCGATTAATCGAAAAGTAATCGAAATCAACATTCAGAACCTATAATCGATCAAATTTTTCTAGGTCATTTTTTTCAACTACTTTTCCTACCACGTGTGGAGTCACGTGACTCTGCTCTGTTAACTACGTTGCAACGACGCATAGTGCAAGCTCTGTGATTGGTCGGTTTGGTAGCCGTGAAAAGTGTGGGCAGCGTAAAGAGTCATGGGAGAGCCTGTTTTAGCAAGTGTTTACAAGAGTCGAATCCTGTGGAGGAGCTCCATATGAAAACTTTTGCTTTGTGTTTACCTTATGATTAAAGTTGTTGCACATCTGTTGGTTCCAGATGATGGACCCATTCTTGAGGCTTACTTTGCACAACATTGACAATGGTTGGAAGCTGCACCAAACATGCCTTGAGACGGCATATAATATGTGAGCATATTTACTACACAAAACCTGTCACTGAACTATAAGCGCAAAAAATTAATTAATTAAAATAATCGTTCATTAATTGTAATTGAGTTATACTGTACAATTAATCTAGATTTTGATTTTAGGCCAAATCGCCCAGCCCTAAAACAATATTAATCTTCTGAGAGCACAAATAGTGTTCTTCACCATATTTTCAGCTCTTTTATGCTCACCTTAAATGGTTACATAGTCAAAAAAGTGAAGACTCTATCATTACTTACTCTATAATTACTTCCAAAACCATATGACTAATTTTCTTATATGGATCACATAAGAAAATTAAGTTTTGGAATTGTATGAGAGTGAGTAAATGATAGAATTTTCATTTTTGCATGAACAAACCCTTTAAAGGAGCTCAAGCAACCAAAGTGTTGTACAGTTCATGTACAGTTACAGTTCAGCTCAACTGCGGTGTGATTTCAACTTTCAGTGACCATAAATAATCATTGAGACCATTAATAACTTTGGCTCGTTCTCAGAGTCTCAGATTCTTCCTGCCACGGGTCATGGCATCATGCAGTCCTCAACAGCACATTTATACATCTATAAACCAACTGTTTGACCTATATATTAAAAAATTCCTGTTCAGAAAAACATGAGTGAGGAAAGATTTAAAAATACACAGGTTTACAAGCACAACAGCAAACACACACTCAGTGGACTTGGACTGAAATTTATGCTCTTGGTTGGGTTTTCATTGGAATCTACAATAAAGAGTTTTTGATGGACCAAGCAGTAAAAAAGTGAATCAATTCTTTAACTAATTAACAATAAATCTTACTTAAAACACTTATGAGCATCAGTATGCTATGTCAGTCAAGTAACATATCTGTTTGTCTGAACAAATGTCCATACAGTGCAGATATACAGTAAAGTATACAATATGTACACTGTAAAAGGAGTGGGCACTCACTCACTTTGCGAGCAATATTCACTTCCATGGCATTTGCAACTTCTGTGCAGTGTTTCTCAACCACGTTCCTGGAGAGGCCTCATGTGTCAACGCTGCGTACACACAAAAACTTTGCGTCCACCAGATTTCACGCTCATGTTTGGATTTACTAACAATAAAATTAACACGAGAATGTGCGTTGGTCCACGCCAACTTCATGTCTGGCGTACGTGCATTTCTAGTGTGTGTTTGTTTTATTTCCATTGGCGACTCCTAGAGGCAATTATGTTAATTTTCATACTACAATGTATTTTTGAGCCGTGCAATGCTAGCTGCATAGGACGGGATCATCCGCATGTCTAGCAGGTACATAAGGTTTTCATACCATGCACTTGACCAGCCAAACATTAAAGCGCAATTTGCAGCGATCGCTGATTTTTCCAATGAAATCGGAGCAATCGACTGCACGCACACTGCTATAAAGGTGCCATCTGAAGATGAATTTGCATACGTGACTCGGAAACATTTCCATTCAATAAATGTGCAAATAATTTGTGATGCTCAAATGTGCCTAACAAATATTGTAGCAAGGTAGCCTTGGCCAACCCATGATTAATTCATCCTCACAAACAGCATGGTTGGGATGAGGCTCCCAGGTGGCAGGGTGCGGATTGGGTGGCTTCTTGGTGAGTGATGTATTTAAAGATATTATTCCAAGTTTTTTTATATATATATATATATATATATATATATATATATATATATATATTTTTTTTTTTTTTTTTTTTTTTTTTTTTTTTTTTTTAATTTATTTATTTTTTTATTGAGCGTAATTATTTAACTGCATATCAAGAGATCGCGGTTATCCACTAAAGACGTGGCTGTTAACCCCCCTCAACAACCCATAGACTGACCGAGAGCAGATACAATGATGCCCATTCTCGCACTCGGTCAGTTGTAGAGCAGGCGATTGGGCAGCTGAAATGCCGGCGGCACTGCCTTGATAAGAGCAAAGGGGTGCTGCTATACTGCCCTAACAAAGTGTTCCTCTAATACATCTGTGTCTCCCACAGACACGGATACTACTCCAGACAGTGAAGTGTCGCCCACAATTGCGGCAACTCTTTTCTCAAAGGGTGATAGTTCAGCATCTCCTGTTCCCCCGCCTGTTTGGTCCACACTTTGACGGTGCGCCGCTGCTCTTCTCTTAACCTGCACCTTTACATGGGACCATTTGTTTTTTAATTTGTTCACAGTGCGATGTTCAGACACTACTGCGTTAACCACATCAGCTAAACTCTCCCACTCTATTTTTATTTCCCTTGTCATTAATTCCGGAGGACAAACTTGCAAATAACAGTTTTTCTCTGGTCTACCTCCGAAAGGAGCAGCTCCAATTTACATTCTGTGAAGTTTCTCTTCTTGCTTGCTTGCTTTTGCCATTGCTTTTTCTTTTGGTTTTGCTAAAGTGGAGTCATTACCATATTTATTAGGGGGAGGAGGCAGGGAGAGGTTTTGTGCTCATGCACGTGCGCTCAGTTTCACATTAATTCAGATGTACAAAGAGAATATGCACGTGATTCCGCGTACGCAGTGTTCGATACATCTGAATTTTTTACTGCGTACGCACATTTACAGCTTTGTCTGTACGGAATGTTTTAGTATGAATTCAACGCAAGTCTTTGTACATGAGGCCCAAGCTATGCACATTTCCATGTCTCCTTAACCAAACACACCTGATCCAGATCATCGGCTCATTAGCAGAGACTGAAAGACCTGTAATGGGTGTGACAGACAAAGGAGACATCCAAAACATGCAGTGTTGGTGGTCCTCCAGGAACGTGGCTGAGACACTGACTTAACGCATTTCCAAACTAATATAAGACCTCCTTACATATTAACATTGCTTGAAATGTTTGTTATTAAAAATCTATGCTCACAGTTTACATCTTCATTCCTTGTCTAGGTTTTGCTTACTGACAATAATGCTCTTAAAGCCCCCCAAAACGTTGTTGTGTACAAAGTTGTTAATGCCGATTTGTAAAGAAACACTATGCATCTGTGCAAATATGGTTATGTAATACACCATTGTTGTTTTGGTTGTCAAAATTATATGCACATGAGATGGAGTCACTGTTTCCACTAATTTGCAGTTTTGCTGTAGATTGCAGAGATGATAACAGCTTTGTTTTAAAAAAAATGTGCACTTTGAGAAAAAGCGAAAAAGCTGTCACGTAAACATACCCTTAGCTGACCCTGTTTCCTAGTGTGCCTGTTTGCTATTGTGCCAATCTGTTTCTTGTAAATTCACTCATGCAGTCCTGCGTATTTCCCCTTGTTTAGTTCAGCTACTTGCCGACTGTTGTCTGTGTTTGGGTTTTCTTTGTATCATAAGCTCCCAGGTTCTTGGTTTCTGTATTATAGTTAAGCATTTGCAAATACTTTATACTAGCAGCTGAGTTCTTCAGTTTTTGCATATAAATGTGCTACTGCTGCAATTAGATCCCCAACTCATCTCTCCTTGCTCCTGCAAGCTGTGACAGGAGAAAATAGCACAGATTTTCGATTCTGGAGGTGTCACTTAATATCTGCATACTCACAAACTAAAAAAAGAAAATATATTTATCTGCGTATGCCACAGGAACACAAAGTTTTATGATTTGATTTTAGTATCTTATCGTTTATTATTGTGATCATTAAGCTCTGATATATTTTCTGGTCACTGAAAAGTGAAACCAATAACAGATGATGAAAGAAAATGCATTAGCGTACTTTGTTCTTTGTAACAATGGCAATTTCCAATACAAAAACAACACAGACTGTTTAACAGCATCTATCATGGTTATAATGGAAGGGTTATGGTGTATAAAGCACACATTTTTTAGATGAGCAGCATGAAATGGGTTATAATAGCACTGGTTTCTAAAAAGCAGTGTTTGTGAGGGGGTTGCTCTACAGGGGCCATTCTTCAGGGCAGCATTAGCACTGGGACACTGTCCCCTATGTCCTCTTACCCATGGCTGCTCACATAAGCAGTGTATGACTGGCGGCTAACAGATGACAGGGAGCTTTGGTGATAGCTGCTCTCATAGCGCGTCTCAAGGTCCCGTTCCTCCTGTTCCTTTTGTAGTTTTAAGGATTCTGACATCCTGAGATGCTTTTTAGATCGTCCCAAGGACCCCTTTTCTTTGTCCACTAGCAGTCTCAAGTACAATTCCCAATGAATGTTAAATCAAATGCACACATAAATAAACAATGCCTGACTTCAAACACTTACAATTTGGTTTGTGAATGTACATTCAACTGTTAAGTTGATTACTTGTCACTGGTGCAATGACCTAAAGAGGACAAGCTTCTGTACAGTTAAGTTACTACATTAATCGTTTTGGAGTAATACGATTTTTTAAAAAAAGATTTCAAGAGTCATGTCCCAATGACAAGCTGATACATTCTTATAAAGATTTTTTAAAATAAATAATAATAATAATAATAATAATAATGATCAAAAATGCACTTTTTTTCTAACTGTAATGCAAGTTCATCTACTTGGCCTTTTGACATTTTTAACACAATTGTATAGGCAACACAATTAACATATTACAATGTATCTATGTTTATTCATTCAGAATAATAACACATATTCTTGTTTCGATTTTAAGGGCCTAAATAATACTTAAAGGACTTTAAACATTACTATCACAACAGCTGCAAATTAAAGCAGTCTTCAAAAGTATTCACAAGATAATATGTAACAAAAAATGTTTTTGTTTGTTTTGAGGAAAACGAGTTCATAACTACACTAAACTATCGCATTACTTTCTTTATTTAGGCCAGGGCTAGGCACTAGTAGAAACACAAAGTTACTCACCAAGTCAAAGTTGTTATTTTTGTAGAAGAAGAAAGGCCAAACTCCCAAAAAAATGAGAAGTCAGTGAAAATCCAGGAACAGCGGCGGGTATGGGGCAGCCGACAGGACGGGACTCCACTGAACAAAAATAATGCTGCCACTCTGCAGATTGCAGCAGGCACGACCTTGTATGGCCACTGGCTCTGTTAAATATAGACCCTGACTAGGAGCAGACACTCGTGAACACTTTCAATGTGTAACGCTCAGAACTCAAATTATAAACACAATTAGGTCTCATAATTAACGTAACAGTAACTTTAATAAAAGAAAATCACACTTGCAAGACTATTTAAGGTTGTGCCTCAAGTCATCAAGAACACTTAAGATTGGTTAAATAAATCCAGTTCTCGATTCTGATTGGTTGAGGCCCTTTCGAAGTAATTTAGTAGGTAGATGACACGCTCACCACTGTGTATGCTGTCCTGTGTATTTCATATTCATTTCTTTAAATTAGGTGTTTATTGTTTATTTAATGAGGCATGGGTGACCCCTGCTGGCCTTATCTGTAGTTGGTTCAAGGTTCAAGTCAAGTCACCTTTTATAATTTTGAGACCACGCCCTTCGCCGTCATAGAAATGGGTTGACCCTGCTAAAAATAATATGTTGATAACGCTGAATGCAAAATAAATTATTTGTTTTATTATTTGTATTTTGAAAACGGTGATAAAAAAATTACAAATTTTGATAATTTTATTATTTTAAAATTGTAAATTCTTTATCCACAAATACAGACTTTCAAAATCCCCTCCTTTATACAAGGTTTTTGTCAACGAACTTATTCTGTTAATGAAGTCTCTCAAAGTTGTATAAAAATGCAAAAGCTCTGTCTATTGTAAGCTATTATGAATCAGTTTTTGCGTCTTGTGAATGTCTTCAATTTGTTTTTGTTTTGTGTTTTTTATTTTTTATTTTTTTTTTGAATTTCAATTATCTTTGGATTTGGATATGCAAACTTAAAAAAATATATTTATTTATTTATTTATTTTATTTTATTTTATGAAATACAAGAAAATAACATCACTGCATTTAAGAGAAAACACAATAACAAAAGTTAGGAGAGAGAGAAAGAGGAAAAAAGATCAAAGCCTCGATCATTAAGAAAAAAAAATTATCATAAGTTTTAAGAAACTTCTTACTCTTATTCTTATTAAGCTTAAGAGATTCATTATTGAACGAAATTTGGGTGCATGTGCTATCTGAGCCGCACACACCTATAGACATTTTTTATTTGCAAAAAAACAGTTGACATGTTTGTATTAATATTTTTATAGAATTACATTACTCATAAACTTAAGGGCAAGACGTTTAAGAAACAATTACAAAATAAAATAGTTCTGTTTGCTTTTTTTATTTTCAGATAATGAAATTATATTTAAATAATGACTAAAGTCTTGTAAAAAACAGGTAAATATGGTTTGGTATCAGTAAATTTATATTTGTGGATATGGAATTTACAAAGATAAATTTAATTTATAACAAAACAAGCATTTCTTTTAGTAGAGACAGAATCATAATAACCAAAAATAATATCTTTAAAAGAAACAGACACATCTTGTTGTATATTATCATTAATAAATGATCCAATATGTTTCCAAAATTGTACAACATAATTACAATCCCAAAATAAATGACAAACAGTTTCAGTATGAAAATGACTAAATGAACATTTTACATCAATATTAGAATTAAACTTTTTCATAACGTGTTTATTAGGATAAAATGTGTTGATTAATTTAAAAGATACTTATTTGACCTTATTGGCGAGGAAATTTTTGTTGTTGTTGTTGTTGCTAAGACCATAACCCATAGACATTATATAATAGATATTATATGTTTACGCACACCCATCCCAGCCCCAAAACCTACCGCTCACAATGACGTCACTAGTTCCGCTGAGTGCATTGTGTCTGAGATTGCATGTCTGAGTGTGCAGTCAGATACTATTTGGAATAGTGGTCGAACCTGATATTTCACATTCACCGATTAAAATTTTCAACTTCTATACCTCTAATATTGTATAAATAATTGAGTACTACCTCAAAATAAAAAGCAGAAACTATGGAGAAAATTCAGTCTAAGCAGATGATGTAAACTAGCTGTTGTATAAATCATAGACATATTAATAGGCGATATAAATGAGAACGATTCTTTCTGATATTATGTAAAAATATTTGCAGCTACTTGGTATGTATATCACATTGTTATTGTTGTGTCGTTTTTCTTATATATCAATAGTAGTTTTATTTAAAATCTGTAAAAGGGCCAATGTGCGTGTGTCCTAATTAACCTAATTGAACCAAATCCAACCGATAGATATATAGAAATCATAACAACAAAACCCCACTCGTTACCTTACTGTTACAATCCCCTACTCCTTTTAAAGTCATATTGGCATCTGTCCTATATGATCATTTGAAACCACCCCTGCAGAATTATTCATGGGCTATTCCAGTCCGTGATGTCAAGACAGGCCGGAGGGACTTTCCCATTCCACTAATCTACAAAGGGGTGCCGTCCGTGGTGGGCTTCGGTGACCAGCGTGGCAAACGTTGTTTGGGTTTCCTGCCCTTTTTTATACCGCAATAGGTATGTGCACTTCTCTATATTTACGGCGTCCGTATTTTAAGTTTAGTTTGAAATTTTTTATGTGTTGTATTTGACACTATAAATATAACGTTAGCTTTTATTTGTACACAAGGCAGACCAACGTTACTGATGACAAGCCATCTCTGTTACTTGCTAGCTTAGTAGTAATTGTGTTCTGCTTCTTGGTCATTCTTGTTCATTGGTGTTTTTACTAAGACACTGTGTTTCAATGTGGACGACCGCACTGAAATTTGTAACGTTATCTCAATAACCATGACATACGCTTTAAAGCATTGAAGTACTCAGTTGACATCTAGTTAGCTGCCTTGCTAATGTTAACTCAGTTAGCCAAACAAACCCATAACACAGGCACTGTGGTTTGTATATATTAAAAGAAAGTTGTTTTAAATATCGTAAAACTGTGACATGTTTTCTAAATGAGTTTGTCATTCTATTTGTATAACGTTAACTTGCCGCTTATTATTGTCTAATGTTTTTCGCTAAAGTGCAGTGTTAACAACCATCATGTCTCTTATTTCAGTTTTAATATCACAGAACTGTCAAAATGTCTAGCAAAAGGGCTAAGGGAAAGACCACCAAAAAGCGCCCCCAGCGGGCCACGTCAAACGTGTTTGCCATGTTCGACCAGTCACAGATCCAGGAGTTCAAGGAAGCTTTCAACATGATCGACCAGAACCGCGATGGCTTCATTGATAAGGAGGATCTGCATGATATGTTGGCATCCTTAGGTAAGGACAGTGTAGAGTTAGCAAAGCTAAAGGACATGATTTCATTTCTATTCAACACCCCTTTCCATCTTCCATCACAAAATCACTTTCACATTTGTCATTTAGTGGTACCTAAAATAATATATTCTGTTTCAGGTCTGCTACTGTACAGCATATAGAATTTATCAGTAATAATTCTACCACAAGTATTTTTTTTTTTTACTTTTGCTTTTGTTAATGTTTACTGTAGTTCTGCTATAGATCTAACTGGTGTATACACTAAGCAGTATTAAAATATTAACATAATTGGAGTTTCATATAAAGTAGAAATAAAGCATGGTCTTTTTTTTCTTTCTTTTTCTTGAACATTATTCATTTCTGGGTTAAAAGCCCTAATTAGATAAAAACAAAACAATAAATCTATCTAGCATATACTGAATGAGAGAAATAAATATATATATTACAATGATAAATAAAAATACACCAAGTACAAAAAATAAATAAACAGAGTAGACCCCACACAGATATCTTTTAAAGACTCTCTTTTAAATTAATATTTTCTACAGTATGCTTTGAATACAGTTGTCCATATACGTTAGAGTAGTCGGTACCAAAGCCAAATCTAGAGCTAATTTAACTAAATAACAAAAATAGTACACTCAAATTAAGATGTTCAGGAAAATATTAAATAAAATTTCAAGAGAAAAATAAACATATAAAACCTTGTTGAAATTTTGTAGTTTGTGAATTTCTTTTGAATTAACTCATTTGAATTTAAACGTATTTTCTTTCTTTATGTTTGGTGACCAAATATAACTTAAATAACAACGTTTGTTTAAATGTACCCTAATTTATTGTCTATATTCACTAAGAAATAGATAGATATTCATTCATTCATTCATTTTCTTTTTGGCTTAGTCCCTTTATTAATCTGGGGTCGCCACAATGGAATGAACCGCCAACTCATCCAGCATTTGTTTTATGCAGCGGATGCCCTTCCAACTGCAACCCATCACTGGGAAACATCCATACACACTTATTCACACACACACATTCACTACGGACAATTTAGCCCACCCAATTCACCTGTACCACATGTCTTAGGACTGTGGGGGAAACCGGAGCAC
Organism: Danio aesculapii; assembly: GCF_903798145.1. Lineage (NCBI taxonomy): Eukaryota > Metazoa > Chordata > Actinopteri > Cypriniformes > Danionidae > Danio > Danio aesculapii. The sequence goes on along the minus strand of NC_079436.1, from coordinate 30,497,915 downwards.
CCGGAGGAAACCCACGTGAACACAGGGAGAACATGCAAACTCCACACAGAAACACCAACTGACCCAGCCGAATGGATATATATATATATATATATATATATATATATATATATATATATATATATATATATATATATATATATATATATATATATATATATATATATATATATATATATATATATCTCAAATAAGTTTTGTCTGCTTTCTACCAGATGGTTTTAACAAATTATTTTATTGGCAGGTAAGAACCCCACAGATGAATATCTGGAGGCGATGATGAATGAAGCCCCCGGTCCCATCAACTTCACTATGTTCCTCACAATGTTTGGAGAGAAACTCAATGGCACAGACCCTGAGGATGTTATCAAAAATGCCTTTGCCTGTTTTGACGAGGAGGGCACAGGTAAGCATGAAATAAAACACTGGTGATTCACAAAATTGTCCTTTTCACTGAAAATATCTATTTAATTTGAGCATTGAAATAACCAGTGTGCCTCATTTGTTCTAGGTTTTATCCAGGAGGACTACCTGAGGGAGCTCTTGACCACTATGGGAGACAGATTTACAGATGAAGAAGTAGACGAGCTCTTTCGAGAGGCTCCTATTGACAAGAAAGGAAACTTCAACTATGTGGAATTCACACGCATCCTGAAGCACGGCGCTAAAGACAAGGACGATTAGGATGAGGCCAAACACTACTGAAAATGACACTGTTACACTACAACATGTCTAATTGTCTTCCCCCCCCACGCTCATGGGCTAGTGCAAAAGGGAAACATACATCAGCAAGACAACTGGACCTCCTAAACAGTCTTAGTAGATTTGTACATAGCTATGAAAAGCATAAAGACGTGTAATCTGTGGTGAAGTCGAACGAATGCTGTTCTGGTATGTAAATGTTGAGAAATAAATCCTGGAATTATTCAAAAAGTTGCTGGATACAGTTCTGGGTATAAGTTTACACACCCCTTCCAGAAGTATTCATATTCAGTACTGTTGTGACTCTTTAATAGTGAATTTCTTTAACCTGTATTTCACAGGACAAAACAATAACAATAACCCTTATAAAACAATTAACCTGTTCAAAAGGTGCCCTAAACTCTGAGTATTGTGTGTTGTTACAAGAATGATTCACCTTTGTTCATCCTGCAGATGAAAATGCCTCCCAGGCCTGTACCATGAGGGTGGCAGAACAAACTCTGGATTTAGGTTTGATCTTGAGTTGACACAACCAAGCCGGTGCAAACAGGCCTTGTTGGTACCATAAGGCTGTTCGTCAACTTTCCCTGTTAACTTGGGCTTTGATCCTGAGATCATGGAGGGCTTGCTCATAAAAGCAGGACGTCAGTAGTGAGCAGCCTATCACATGCCTATACATACTGTGATTGACTTCTTGCAACTGAGTCAGTGCAATTCACACACAAATATTAAGAGGTTTAAAAATGTGAAGAATTTAAAAACATTTAATACAGCAAGATGAAAAGAGCTGTTCATGAAGGACAGCAGCTGAAAGAAAACACTTTGCTTAATTAACAAAAGTGAGATTAGTTGGTTAAATATAAAAAAAATCGAAAACAAATTCTTATATCATCTTTACACTTTACTGATTAAAAGCATGAGGCTTACATGTTTTTTATTGCAGCTATCTGAATATTTATATTCATTTAAATCAGAGATGCCCAAAGTAGGGCCCACATCTGAGAGCAGAGTGAGAATGATGGAGAGGGTTGGGGTGAATGCCTTTAACACAGAGATCATCATCTCTAATTTGATGTAAACTTTTTTGTTAGTTTTCTTACTGAGCTACAAAAAAGCAAACTGAAATTACATGTTTCAATTAAATGTTGCAAATGTAAATTAAATACTGTCACTCAATGGATAGAGGACTATGCAGAAGCAAATCAAGGCAATAATTAGTGTAATTCTGTTATAAATGAGATTCTTTTGTTTTTACTGTAATAAGTTTATTATAAAATGTAAAAAAAAAAAATACTGTATTAGTCATTTTTAAATATTATTAAATTAGGAATTTACCTATGGCATCTATATTTACCTTCGGCCCACAAGCCTCAGTCAAGTTTGGTTTTTGGCCCCTCATAAGAAAAAAATTGGGCACCCCTGATTTAAATAAATCATTTGATTATCAAACTAAAATTGCTTGTGTAATAATTATATAAATTATTAAAATACATAAATTATAGCAATTTTTTTTTTACTGTAAAGTGACCCTTAATTTGAATAGAAACTGGGGGTGGTGCTCTAGTGCATATTCAATCATTCGTTTAGCAGACTCCATCCAAATCGACTTAGAAATTTGGGGAGGGGGGGGGGTGATAGCAGTATATAAATGCTATGATAAGTCTTCATTTTTCCCTTTCCTTGTGAGTATACTGAGAGTAGTGTCTCCTACAGGTGGTTTGTCAAGCTCACTCACCCGTGTGGTGCACACTCAGAACTGCTGAATGTTTTCCAAGAAGTATGAAAGCTTTTTTTAGAAGCTGTGAGGTGTATATAGAGAGAAAAAGACTTTGTGAAGCACACAAAGAATTGTTTTTCCTAAACATGGAGTGTTGATAAGAAAACGCATCTAAGATGTGTCACTTCGGTCACAGTTGATGGGTGGAATATTGGTTTGTTATCTCTAAACCAGAACAAAACCTGCCATAGAGCTGGTTAGCCATGCAGATACCATGGCAACAAATATGAATTGATACTAAGCTACCTTCATGGTACCTATAACCAAAAATTGGTGTAAATTAAACTGAAACTTAACTGGCTCTTAACTATAAACTTAACCATTTTACATATTGTCAGAAAAGTGACTCATTTGTATAATTTCATTTGTACATAACATGATTTTTAAAAGGAGGCATGCCCCCAAAGCTCACCCCTAAACGGTCACAACAAATTATACTAAAATGTAGAAATTCAGACAAATTAGCATCTACATCAATATATAACACTGCAGTAAGATTGCATTGCTAATCTGGCTTTATGTTCCAGGTGCCCAGATCCTGCACATAGTTTTTCCTCATCTTTCTTCTGCTTTAATTTGTTCCAGTAGTGACTATGGTTTGACCTTCATCTTTTTACATTGAGAAGCAGAGAGCAGGGAGTTAAAGCCTTTTGAACAGGATGATCTGAGAAAATTTATGGGATGAAAATTGAGAAATGTACTTATTTTGTTTTTGGAAATATTTTTTGGTTGAAACATTTGTTTTATTTACTGTAGCTTGTCTAGGAGAGCCTTAAAATATATATACATCTTTAAACAGGGTAGGAAAAAACTAATCTTTTACCGATAACCTTATATTGTCTAATAAACACTAAGAAATAAGCCAAAGTAAAAAATAAAAATAAAAACCACAAAGAGCTGTCTTCAAATGTTTAATTTCTCTCAATTACTTCAGAACAACATTGGAGACATAAATCGATGGAGAAAACCACCAGTGGTTTGAAGCACCCTGAGATTTAATAATGATAAAATAAAACGAGGACTATCAAGCTACACTCCTTTGCTTTGAACAATTCCACCCTTTTAATAAATAGAATAAGTTTTTTAATCTAAAAGTTTCACACCAGGGTGAGTTATGTATTGAATTACATCATTTAATGAAATCATGAAAGGACATTCTTCCAGCACCATTATTATTCTTTGTTTTCTTCATTTGACCAAAGTAATACGACTATGAATCCAAATATCTGTCAAACTTAAGCTAGGTAACAAAGTTAAAAGGCCAAAAAGTGTGGTCTAGATTTTTGAAACTCATCCATCATTAAACCTGTCATAAGCCATAAGTGTTTCCAATATTTACTGTGAAAGATCTAAACTGATAAGAAAATGTCTGAAATGCCGCCCGTTGTTCTCTGTATGAGAGGTGCGTGTGTGGGTCATGGGGTTTAGATGAACTGCAGGACCACCTCCAGTGCCAAAGCTCTCAGTGAGAATTTTCAGTCGCCCACAGAGCAGCAACATTTACTGCTGATGCCTCCGGTCTTTGTTCACCATCACTCTGCTAAGGCTAAGTTTTTTGTCTGGATCTTGGCCAGGTGATCTGATATTCCAGCTTCAACTTTGTCACACTGCGCTAAGTACCCCTGAACATGAAAAAAAAACAACAAAGAGAACAATATTTAGATCTGAAATCAAATGTTTCAAACGTTCACACTTAGCTGATGATTGATTCTAAAGTGTGTTTGGCATGATGTCCCGGGAGAGAGCCCTGAGCCTATAAGATCCCCTCCCTCTTGTTAGCAAGGCGAGTGGGGAGTTTGAGCTCAGGTACAGTAGATCTAGATGAACTCCCCCGACTTGTTAATAGCTAATGACAGATTATAGGAATAGCTATATTTACTAAGAGTTCGTCTATAGTGCCACTGTGAGAGGACACCTGGGGGAAACCTACACGAGCACAGGGAGAACATGCAAACTGTGCACAGAAATGTTGACTGGTTCAGTAAGGACGTTTAATCACTGGGCCGCCGTGTCACCCAATGTAGAAAAAGAGGGTGGATTCTTCAAAACGAAGATAACTGAGGTAAGAAACTCTGGTTATTTATAGTGAGTTAGGAATCATCTGATTGGTGATTCATGTGTTAGCTAATGCAGGACCAGCCATGGTCAATCATAAGCACGTGATCCTCTCAAAATAAGTTTATGAATAAACTTTAGTTATGTGTGCGTGAACTTTTTCGCTGTGAGAAAAAATGACTTTTCTTATGTTTTATCTCATGACTCCCAATTGTGAGCTTACGAATGTAAACTGCAGGACTGAAAACTGAAAAATTGCAAGGCATAATAATAATTGGAATAATTAGATTTTGAGTTGAGTTTGAATCGATATCTAGGAAATTAGAATTCACATTTATTGTTCTGATTATCTGTGAAATCAGAGTTGCAAAGTGAAAACAATCAAGATCTGAATTCTGAGTTACATCACACTTCTGCATTGTTTTTCTGAAATTTAAATGAGAAAACAAATTGCAATTTGTTTTAGAGTTCCAAAGTCACAGTAACAAAATATCCCATGGCAAAACAGGCTTCCATAGTCATGTGCATGTTAAAAATCTAAAGTGTTCAATTACTTCTAGCCTAATGTTGATGTCATAGACCTACCTGAACAGTTTTCACAAGTCCCTTTTTCTTCATCCTGCAATCGCTAAAACTCTCAGGCAAGCTCTGTGGAAAATGCAAGAGTTTATGAATACAGTGCATTAGTAACAAGATAAATATACATATTAATCATGTCAATCATAAAGGGATGGACATGGTCAGCAACAATACTCAGGTAGGCTGTGGCGTTGACACTGTGCTCAGTTGGTACTAATAGACCCAAAATGTGCCAAGAAAATATCCCCCACACCATTAAACCACCACCACTAGCCTGAACCATTGATACAAGGCAGGATGGATCCATGCTTTTATGTTGTTGACGCCAAAATCTGACCCTACCATCTGAATGTTGCAGCAGAAATCAAGACTCATCAGACCAGGCAACGTTCTTCCAAACTTCTGTTATTGTTTAATGCACTTAACAGATTTCATGTATTCATTTTCCTTCTGCTTTTTCCCTGGTTTATCACAGCAGAATGAAACACCACTTACTTCACAGATTTATGTATTTTAGGTGGTTTATGTAAAATGTTTTATGTTTGGTATTATAATTTATAATTGCATCTTTAGTGGTTTTTCAACTAATTAATTTGTCTTGTCCCAATAGGTGGATTCAGAGGGTTTTGCAAAAAAAGCAGACGTGGATTTAGCTGGTTTTGACACCAAAGAAAATCTACCTTGCTTAAAACCAAAGAATTGTCTAAAGTGACATTTTTAAAAAGAATTATTTTATTTACTAGCTAATAACCTTATCATTACATATAAACTGAAACTTCTGAACCTAATCAGAGGAGCCTGAAAGAAAATGCTCATTTACAAGAAAAAAGCTCTGATGGATTTAGAGGGTTTTGCATCTGAACTCTTCATATATAACTAAACAGGTTTCATAGAAACAAAAGCAATAACAGATCCTTTCTTCTGTCTTGTGATGTACATCCAGTGCAACCAATTGGTTCTATTGATTGTTTACTAACTGGATTTTGAGATGTGGGTGTTGACCTCAAAAATGTATGTGAGACTGTAGTCAATCGTGCAAGGCCAGAATTTTAGTGAAGTAAAATGAACAAAAATAAATAAATAAATACAATTACCATTCCATCTATTTCCTCAAGGATCTTCATGAATTGTTCGGCAGCAACTTTCACTCTTTGGTCCAGTTTGTTTAGCGCCTCAGCCTGCAACTCCTTCGCAAGAAATCCCTGAAAATCATTTCATAATGAACTACATTATGAGAATGTCTATTTTGTCTAGCTTTATATAACAGATGTAGTGATGTTGCACATACATTCTTCAGTCCAGTGAGTTCCCCGTCCACCTTCTCAAGCTTCTTAGCGGTTTGTTCCACTGACTTTTCAATGTCTTTAAGTTTTTTAAGCTCAGCTTCCTCCTCAGGGCTGTTCTGTAGAAATAAAAGCAGCCTGTCAGACTCAGAAATAATTACAGATATACAACACCGCTCAAAAGTTTGGGGTCAGTTTTTTATATTAGAGTGATTCCTGAAGAATCATGTGACTCTGAAGTAAAGACTGGAGTAATGAAGCTGAAAATTTATCTTTAAAAATCACTGGAATAAATTCTTGAATTAAATGATTTTGAACAGTTATTTTACAGTGCAATAACATTTCACAATTGTACAACTTGTACTGTATTTTTGATCAAATAAATACAGCCTTGGTGAGCAGGATAAGCTTATTTTAAAACATTTAAAAATCGTACAGATCCCAAACATTTGACCGTTAGTGCATCTTCAAGAAAAAAAACAACAACACAGCACACATCTTACCCTCTTTCCAATCATCATCATTTTACAACCCTGCTTTATTCCAAAGCCAGATAGCGGCTCCTCCATTTCCTTCAATGACTTCCCTACAGAAAGAGCAACATCAGGTTATATTGCAGATAGTTATTATTGCATTTCACCATAAACTACTGCAGTTAAGAATGTGATTATTTATTCCAAACACTGCAGCGTTTCATTCAGCTCACAATAATTACAGTAGTTTATACCCAAAACACAGTTGGCCGGTGAGTACTTGGAACCAAAGAGGCCAGAAACATTAAACAGAACATATATGTTACTGTATTACCTTTAAATATGATTTTCTGGGATGGTGCTGGTACTCCTGTGGCTTCTGTCAGCGCCTCACACAAATCCTTTAACAGTGGTTCATGTCCATCTTGACCTGTTAAAGTGATGCTGTGTTTGGTTGTGCCTGAGACAAGAACATTCAATATTATGATCAGGTTAATTATTCCTCAGAATAATACAGAAAGCTAACCTGCACTGTACTGTAGTTTCACTCCTCAACAACAAGTTGAAGTTAACCTGACGACTCCAATATATATCCATAACCTGTATATGTATGCTAATAGAGAAATAGCTGTAGTGGAGAGGGATGTTCATATCATTCATTGGTAGCTAGCTTCAACAATGACGATCCGCATCAAGCTTACATCGATTTAAATAGCGACTGCGTTTATTTTCGATACATTTTTTAAAATACGAAAGCTGGTCTGTCATATTTACCATAAGCAACTGTCACTGTCAAGGTGTTCTCCGCCATATCGGCACACTGTTAGCTAGCGCTTCACAACTTTGCAGTGTGTACATGTGCAACCGGAAGTGACGAGTATGTGCGTCACGCCCATTTTCTTCGTATCAGCCTGCTGCTGCTGTTCTTCGGCCTTCATGATAAATCTTATTATTATACATTAAATGCAAAACTTCATACTCATAAATGTAAGTTCTCTGGCAAAAACATTGTTTCTTTGGCTTTGAAGGGTAATGGAGTACTATAAGTTATGTATGTATTATTGATGTAGTTTTCCGATTCCTATGAGACAAAACGCAGTTTATATATATATATATATATATATATATATATATATATATATATATATATATATATATATATATATATATATATATATATATATATATGAATATATGTATGTATGTATGTATGTATGTATGTATATATAAAACTATACAAGCATTTTTCATACAACCCCCTAATGTACAATTGTATATGTTGCATAATGTTCGACATATACATGTGAAACATATAAGTATTAAATATTAAAAGTATTATAGTAATTGGAAAGTCTTAAGTGTGTGTGTGTATACATACATATAAAATTAAATACACTTAAGACTTTCCAATTACTATAACACTTATTGTAGTTTTGTATATATTAATTTGTTTACATAGTAAACATAGACCATAGTCCAGGTCCATAGCCAGAGGGGTTGGGGTGGTTCGAAAGACCCACCCCCCACTGACAAAGGCTCAGAATTTGTCCCTACATGAGCTCATTTGTCCTATTTGGACACATTTTGGACTGCTATACCATCATAACTTGTGAAAATAACTCCTCGAAGAAGGCTTTGAGACCAAGAATCTAATATAAGTTAAGTCATCTTTCACTTCTGACCTACTGTATCGTTTTTAAATAGAGAAAACATTTTACATATAACTTTAAATCAAAATCTTGGACCTTATTCTTACAAGAAAAAGTGACCAGTAAAAAGGCGCGAAGCACGAAAAGTACATTTTTAGGCTTATAAAAGTTAACTTTAATACTAATTAGACTATTGTTCTTATCAATGAATTTCCAAATACTGTATACTTTTTTACAAGAGATGCTAGAAAAATTGGGAAGTTCTACATTATTATTATTTATTATTATTATTAATATTATTATCATGTATAAATTTTTGTTATTAGTAAAGTTGAATGTGCTGGCCAGTTTGTTATTTGCTTAATAAATGACAATACTTTATCAGATTTCTTTTTTCCCTAGTGATATATGATAAAAATAATATGTATAAATACATTCTTTTTCATTTTCCTTTATTCTAAGTCTTTAGGAAATGTTTTGGTACATCAAAAAGTGTGGTTGTGATGACCACCCGACAAGCTAATCTAGAAATAAGTAGTGCTTAAAATGTCACTGAAATGCAGTAGCTGTTTAAACTACAAATACTTAACTTCATAGTTAAATAGAAAATAAGGTGAATAACTGTGAAGGTACACTTTTTGAAAAAAAAAAAGAACCACCCCTTTCATTAGGCTGGCTATGGGCATGTATAGTATGTAGTGTATGTTAGTATTATTGTTGTTATTAGTAATTTCTTTTATCTACGTTGATACCTTATATATTGTTTATAGATATGTAATATTTTAAAATTTGTATTTTGGAATAATTTGAAAGGATTTAGGAACCTGCTGTTAATATTTGTTTTTTTATCATTATAATTATCATGAAAAAAAAAATCATATTTTTTTTTGTCTGGCAGCTGTGGCAGATAATATGACTATGTAATACATTTTGTTCCTGTGGCATTTAATAAAACTTTTCTCTGGCATCTGTTATTGTACTGTCATGAACAGCCCAATTATTTACACAAAAATGCTCTGCTCTTTAAAAAAAAAACACACCATTTATTGCCTCTCAGACTCCAGTGATGCATTTCACATTTTAGAATATTTCAGATCTTGATGTATTAATGTGGTTACAAAAACATGATCAAGTAATACTTCAAGCATTATTTGTACTAGACTGCTGTACAGTGCCGCTTCAAGCAGGTTCTTCATTCATGCAACCCGGAACTGTAGAGCTGAAAAACTTGGGTTTACGTCAACAATAATGTTCAACATGTCAACAAGCTCCAGAGTAAAGACATATTTACTCTTGACAAGGACACAGATATTAATATCAGTTGACAAATGAGACACTGTAACAATATGAAATATATGAGCTTATTTATCCTTAACATTATACAAGAAAAGGTTTTTAAAAAAATTCCTTACTCCAAAAATGTTCCGGTGTTTTGTTAAATTTCCAGTCCTTTGTAGCTTTTTGTCTGTTGTTTAGACCTGAAATGAGGCAATTCATATTTGGTGACCCAAAAATATGATTAATAAAAGGTATATCGTTCAAAGATGAAGTGTCCTATTTTAAATTAGTTAAATTAAATTTACTAAAGCTATTTTATGTACATGTATATTGAAAACAAAAGTTAAATGTTAACGTCTGTTTAAATGGTTTAAATAATATTTTGAGAAAATAAAGTGTCAAAATAATGTTCCATCATCAATCAGCATATCAGATATATTTATGTGAAAATGAAACAGCATACTTATTATGACCAGTTATTATTATTATTATTATTATTATTATTATTATTATTATTATTATTATTATTATTATTATTATTATTATTATTATTATATAGAAAGGAATATGTGATCGTATCAAATTTGTAAAAATCTTAATGCATTAAGACAATGCTGACAAATGGGTAAAACCTACTGGTTTTATAGATTGTGGCAAAATATACAAAATTTTAATGACAATTAAGTAATATTTTAGGGTTATAGTTTGTTAGCTAGTTTCCCCCAGAAATGTAAAATTTTGTCCTTGTTTTCTCAACCTTTACTTGTTCCAAACCTGTACACGTTTCTTTTTTCTGTTAAACACAAGCGAAGATATTTCGACCAATGGTTGTAAAAAAAACTATTGGAAGTAAGCATTCATTTCCAAATTATTTTTGTTTCCTATACCACAAAACTCTATAGGTTACCAACAGTTTTTCTAAATAAATTCACTTTGTATTGAGCAGAGAAAAGAAACTCAAGCATAGTTAGTAACTTTATTTTTTAATTTCTTGGCAAGTTATCCTTATAAATAAAATCTAATAAAGTCTTTGAATGACTCTTGTTGTAAATATCCTAATAGCCGTTTTATGCTGATGCTTTTAAATCCCTTTTGCACATCTGTTTAGCTGTGCCTTTACTGAATAAGCACTGTGCCACATCTGACAGATCACACTATTATGTCTTTCTTTTTCTTTATATTCCTTGTCTTTCATAACCTTTTATTCTTTGTTGTATTTATTTCTTATTCTTGTTTCTTTTATTCTTGTTAAGTAAAGCACTTTGAATAAACATTGTGTATGAAATGTGCTATATAAATAAACTTGCCTTGCCTTGCCTTTTGTCTTTGACCCATTTGCAATGTGCCTTATTTGGATATCCAAAAACTAAAAGTTACTGCAAAATTGAATGTTAAATTCTAATTAAACTTAGAATATTATGTTCAACACATTATAGTTACAAAGCCATGTGCTAGACTGTCTAATGAATACAACAAAACTTCAATATCAGCACAAAAACATTTCTTCCAACATACTAAAAAAACAAAAAAACAAACTCCTCTTGAAAACAGATTCTTATGTGGCAGGGATCTGTGGCAGGCCAAACTCATCCACCAGAACGCCATCCTAAGACAGATCAACACAAATATGCATTGAACAAATCACATAAACAAATATCATAACAAAAATTAATCAACATGATTTCACAATAACTCCTTTCACACACACAGACGTTTGCGGTAAATTGCTGTGAAAAGATCATGCTTGAACAGGCTTTTTTAAATACCGGAAAAACTGACTGTAGTTTTCCAGAATGAGAAATTGTAACATTGAAAGTAAATTGACATTATTCTGCTGTGTGTGAACAGTGCATTTTGAATTTACCTGTGAAGTCATTCTGTTCATTTTATGACCATTGAAGAACTGCATTCGGTTGTGACAAAATGTTTTAAAAATGAAAATGATGGAGCATTGAACACCCTGTTCTGATGACGCAGGAGTTGCAACTATAGCACCTGAGATGGCCATTCTTTGAAGATTTTTAGGAGTTTGATCAAACTAGTATCAAACTTTGCAATGTTTATTTTGCTAGCTCACATTGTTATTCTTAAAATGAATAATTAATCCATGCAAGTTAATCCACTGAAAAAAAAAGTTTGTTTTGGTAATCAAAGTCTGACCATTTGTTTCCACATTTCCACATGTCGGTCCTTGTGTTGACATCAACCTGAGGGCTTCCATAGCAAATGTACATTAATATCCTTAATTATGCCTCTCTTAACTTTAGTTTCTTATGAGAGAATGATGCGCAAAAAGAAAGCCCTGCCTCATCATCAAAATTCTAGTACATCAACATGCTGAGTTAAAAGTCTAAGCAACTTCTGGATGTGACAGACAGGAAGCGCAAGCTGGTGTCACAAGTATCACAGTTCGCTGCATTGAAAAGTTCAAGCTTGGTAAACTGACCTGCGAAATTGCATCACGGGGCTACGTGAGACCAATAGAAGATCAAAACATGACCTCTCTGAACAGAAATTTAAAATATGGACCAATCGCTTGTTTTTTTTATGTCGAGTCATCCTGTTTAATCCCACCCCTTTTTGCATGCTCAAACTCTAGTGTGACCACAGCATTACTGTGTGAAAGGGGCTAAAGACATCCGACCAATCGGTAAGCTTCTCCCCTCAGTTGAGTATCAGTTGCACAGGAATCTGTCCTTTTTAAGGTTTCAACACCATATCGAAAAATTGGAAGATTCAATATTATCAATTTGATGGTGTTTGTTCAACAAAAATGTTAAAACAATGTGTCTGGGGTACTTCTTACACTTATTCCAGGCTTCCTGAGAGGAAGGACATTAAAATTATTCCTAAAGGACAGACATTAAAACTTCCTAAACTTAAACGAGCAACTTAACATCCAGAAGATCAAAAAGGATATACACATACAGATTAGTTAGATGAGCCCTTCAGCACCTTTCCAAATTAAACTGGTTTATATCTAATTTAATCTTGCCCTGCAGTGCATGAACAGTGTTAGTCCTGGACATTTGTCATCTGAAATCACCTTCTTCTGTTTGCATTGAGATCTGTAAACCTTGACTTCTAAATTATCCACCTAGTATGTATATAAATCTTTTACATATCTCTCTTTGACTTTTTCAAGTTCTATAGGTTAGCCCTCTATTTCCATAATGTATAAAAAAACATTATAAAAGATGACATGTGATTCAGCAACATTAGCTAAATGGGTGTGAGGTAACCGATATCGCCGTTTTATCAATGCAGTCTGCACCTTATTGGTTTTGGTGTCACTGGGCATCCCTTCAGGAATAGAGGGAGCAGATGAGGCTTCGTCTAAATAAGAGCTATCATCATCCAGCAGTAACTCATCTCCAAGAGCATCCAGTTCTGAAACACAAAAAAAGATAAAGCTTCAGTACTCCAGACATACAGACAGACAGACAGACAGACAGACAGACAGACAGACAGACAGACAGACACACACACACACACATACACAAACCAAACACACATACAGTACACACACACCTGCTTCCAGCTCATCCTCATCGATCTCTGGTGTGCCGTAACTGCGACTGAGAGCTTCCTGTACTTCGTTGGCCTCTTCCATCATGTCCTCCAGTTGATCCTGCAGGTCCTATTAGTCACACATAACGGTAATGAAAAGTTTTTTTTATTTACAACAGATCATCAATCCAACATATTACTTTAGAAACTCGGTTTATATCAAAATCAGTATATCAGTATCTAAATAAATGACGAGCATACTTCAATCTGATCCATCTTCACTTGTTTGTATGCTTTCTTCATTTCTTTTGCTCCAATCTTCATAGCTTCCACCTACAAAAGTACAGAAAATCTAACAGTTGAAGTAAATAAATAACAACTAATCCTGTATGCACAAAAAGTGACTCTTTCTAGAATCTTCACACATTTTCTGAATAACACCAGTAATTATTTTTCAGATTAAATTTAAGAATTTCAATTAATTTTTTTTTATTTACTTATTTTAAGAGAACAAATCAAATGTTTGATTATATAAATGAATGCATTTTTAATCCACTAGTTTAAAGAATTATTTGTTTTAAGAAAGTTATGAAAATCGATTATAAACTAACAAAATAAACTTTATTATTTATTTATTTTTTGTTAAATACCATATTCAAAAAATGTAGGCATGCTTTTTTAAATGAATAAAATAAATGTAAATATCAGATGTGCTGGGAATACTATGGAAGGCAGTAAAACATTCTTATGCATTTATTTAATTAGTAAAATAACATGAAATAAGACAGGTCTTTGCTAATCAAAGTTTGCATGTGAATTAAAGTAAACAGAAACTAGTACATGGAGTAATACTGACAGATGTAATGTAAAATAACAAGTCTTTACTGTTGTTTTGGTGTCCCTTAAAGACTGGATTGTATAGTTGGCTTGTTCCATATTAAAAGACTGTTGAGAAAGTTGATCTCTTTGCCCCTCGTACCTGCAAAATAGTGAGGGAGAAAGAAGAAGTAATAATTTTACATTGCATTAATATAAAATAACAAATGACTGCATTTTTTTCAGGGTGAAATGAAAACAGTTCTTGATATTGAAACATTTCATGCATTGTAAATGAACATTATTCTGGGAACAAACTCACATTCTCTTCTGTTTCAGCACTCTCATTGCCTTCTGCTTCACCGTATTCTGTGAAGAGATCATTCAGCTCACAGTTACAACTGTTCAGGATTTACAGTGAGATCCAAATATTTTTAAAAATTAATTTCTTTTCTTTGTTGCTAAATCTTCACTTACATGTATTTTAAACTAATTGAGTCACTCTTACAGATAGATTAAATACAATATTTTAGTTTTAAGTTGAATACAAAATCTAATTTAAAATTTTAAGCTTTTGAAAAAAAATGGAAACAAATTAAATGTATAATTGATCAATGTATAATCAATATTATAGTTAAAGTCATCCGTCAATTTAAACTTAAGATCTTTGTTGATGCACTTGATGTTTTTGAGTCCTCCTGAAATTTTTCTAATATACACGACCATCATGTTTTGTAAAAACATAACATTTACAGAACTTGGCATAAAATTATTGTTAACTGAAATACATTTAAAACAAACATATTGTATTTCATTTATGTGTACGAGTGATTTATCTAGTTTAAACAAAATGTAAGTCAAAATGAAGAAAAATGTAAAGAAACTAATATTAAAATGATGACGTCGCAAAAAAAAATCACAAATTAAATGCTTTGACTGAAATGAAATAAGGCGATGCAGTGGCGCAGTAGGTAGTGCTGTCGCCTCACAGCAAGAATGTCGCTAGTTCGAGCCTCGGCTGGGTCAGTTGGCACTTTTGTGTGGAGTTTGCATGTTGTGGCGACCATAGATTAATAAAGGGACTAAGCCGAAAAGAAAATGAATGAATGAATGAAATGAAATGAAATAAACAACAAAACAATGTGTTAATTTATAAATAAATATAAAAATGTACAATAATTAAATACTTATAAATTAAATGACTTATACGTTGTAATGTATAATTATAATTGACTTGTTTATACTTATAAATTAAATTAAATATTTATAAATAAATTATTTAACATTTAAATACTTTTAAATTCAAACTTATATTTTTTAACCCTAATATTTCAATTTAAAGAAACATTTACAAGTGACAATGATAATATTATATAATATGAAGAAAAAAACATAAAAAAAAAAGAAAACACTGATCTCAGACTTATAAAGCTGCCTGTTTTTATTATTAAAATGTTTGCTTTATTTTAACTCGACTTTCTTATCTCACTTTTGAGGGTCCGTCCCTCATCTTCTTCATCTGGTCCTTATACTTCATGAGCTCAGCATCGATTCTCGCTATTTTCTTGTCGATTGACTCGATCCTCGTGTCCACCTGCGGTATAACGGGACCATGAACACTCAGCATCCACAGCACATCCATGTCAGACCTCAAAACACCAATCAGGACACTCGACTGATGCTCGCCAATACATTCTCAAATTCACGGTACTTACATTGCCTATGCAGTCAGAAAGGTTAGGAGACGGCGTTTGTTTGCTTCGACCGAAAATTCGGTTCATATTTATATGGGAATGACACTTATTTGCTTTGTAGAGGTATTTAAATGCCGACCACCACAACGGGCTTCTTCCGGTTGGTCGTGGAACACACACCATAATAAGAGTCACGGCTGAGGATTGTGCTCTTTTCCAATTGTTTGTCACTGGTAAGAATCTAACAATGCTTGTGTGTTCCTCTTTCTTATTTTTATTTTTTCCATGAAATAGTTTTGTCCCATGTCCTTTCAAGCACAATAGGAAGATTTTTTAATAATGGGGCTGGTATTTCTATTATTAAACATATTTATATATACTTACAGTTGTCTTACTCTTATGAATATTTATTTATTTGTCTATTTATGTTTGTTTGTTTGCTTACATAATTTCATTAAATACTTATACCTTCCTTTCATTCATAATAAATCAACATAAGGTGGAAAAAAAATATTTGTATGGTGGAAATATAATTTAATTTGACTAACAATTGTGACCGCACAAAAAAAAAAAAAAAAAAAATCAAAAGCGTAAATTTATGAAACAGACATTTATATAATAAATAAACCATCTGAAAGCTAAATAAGCTTTTACATATACTATTTGAATATCTGGACTTTGAGTATGGAGGACGAAACCTGCAAAAACAATAAATAAATAAATATGCAAATATATAAATAAATGAGTGAATAAATCCCTAAATTCTTGCATAAATAAATTAATAAATAAAGATGCAAATAAATAAATAAATGTATATAAAAAATCCACACATTCATGCATAAATAAATATTATAATAGATCTATAAAAAATATTTGACTGTTTTTCTTTTCTCAAAATGGCTTTACTTGAAGCGCTGTAAAAAAAATTGGAAAAATTTCTTTTTTTAAGATACTTTATGAAATGTTGTCATATGGCATAAACGTCCAACAGTGGATCTAACTTAGAAATTTCAAATTTAGAATTTTCCTTATAATTAATAATTGTGTTTTTTGAAATGATTGAATTGGTGTTGCAGTATTTTAAGCGTTTACACAGAACTTATAAATGACACCTTATACATACTTTCCAACTCATATTACCACAGTTTTCATTTATTCCATTCTTTTTTGCTGAATATTATTGAAAACAATCATAGTATTGCATTATCATGTATACAACATACAGAAAATATAAATATTCTATCTAGTAAATATTAACAAATAAATAACAAGTCTGGTATATTCAGATGCATCAGAATAATGTAGCTACTAGCTAACAATGTTTAAATATTATACTATACACTATACTACGCCTGTCTTATATGCCTCAGAGCTAACTTACTTGAACTGTTTCCAACACTGCTCTTATCAAATGTCCAATCTACATCATTCTCATGCTGTCTAAAACTCATTTCATCCTCACTTTCATCTGCAGGAAGAGCCAGTTCTGTCCTTTTCTTGTTTCACTTACCATAGAACATGGTGGTGCTCGCTAATACACTGTTCCCTGTATTCATATCTATTCAAAAGTAGTATTGCCATTAAAACTAGATTTTATCCATCATGCAAATTCCATTAACCCACAACTAATCAACATTACTAGCATTCATGTTGTTATTGTTACAACTTAAAAGTTCACAGCTGACCTTGCTAGCTAGTGTTGCCATTTGCAACACATACATTTGATCGATTTACAAAAAAAAGTTGATCTTGAGTTGATCTTTTGTTTTTATTGACTTTACATTTGCATTCAGCATCTACTCACAATAAACGCCAGTCTGTCAGAAATCGGGCCACACGAATTACACGAAATAAGAAAATGCTAAACTGAAAGCTTATTTTTCTCATTTTTTTCAAACGTTTATTAAAATAAACTTTCAGTTTAGCATTTTCTTATTTCGCTTGTCTAATTGAATTATTTACCTGCCTGCACTATTAATTATTTGTATATTTATTTATGCGGGCAGCACGGTGGTGCAGTGGGCACGTTAGCCTCACAGCAAGAAGGTTGCTCTTTTGAGCCCCGGCTGGGTCAGTTGGCATTTCTGTGTGGAGTTTGCATGTTCTCCCCATGTTTGCGTGCGTTTCCTCTGGGTGCTCCGGTTTCCCCCACAAGTTTTAAAACATGTGGTATAGGGGAATTGAGTAAGCTAAATTTTCCGTAGTGTATGAGTGTGAATGGGTGTTTCCCTGTGATAGGTTGCAGCTGGAATGGCATCCGCTGCGTAAAACATATGCTGGATAAGTTGGCGAATGATTCTGCTTAGGCAATTCCAGATTAATAAAGAGACTAAGCCAAAAAGAGAATGAATGAATGAATTTATTCATGCAGGATTTTTTAAACATTTTTATACACATTTATTTATTTGCATATTTATTTACTTATTATTTTATTTATGCAGAAATTTAAGGATTTTTTATTACCCATTTCTTTATATATTTGCGTATTTATTTATTATTTATTGTTTTTGCAAGTTTCGTCCATATCTGAGCGTTCAAAACATGGACTGAGAAATTTGCTTTTAAAGCTAAGTAAATGAATATGGAGAATGAAACAATAAAAAACAATAAATAAATAAAAAAGCAAATATATAAAGAAATGAGTAAATAAGTCCATACATTCCTGCATAAATAAAATAATAAATAAATAAACAAATATGCAAATAAATAAATAAATGTATATAAAAATCCACAAATTCCTACATAAATAAATAAATAAATAATTAATAGTGCGGACAGATAAATACTTAAATAAATTACACGAAATAAGAAAATGCTAAACTGAAAGTTAATTTTTCCTCCCTTTCAAACATTTATTTATGTCTTGAACGTAGTTCCGTAATTCCTTTTCCCCAGGTCAACATGCTAATGAAAAACATTTGAAATGAATTAAGGCAGGAATTTGTGGATTTTGTATACATTTATTTATTTATTTGCTTATTTATTTATTATTTTATTTATGCAGGAATTTTTGGATTTATTTACTATCAATCTATTTATATATTAATACTTTTTGCAAGTTTCATCCTCCATAAATGAAGTGCTTATCACTTCACATTACTGATTAAAAATAAGTTTTGATATATTTACGATAGGAAATGTACCAATTATCTTCATGGAACATAATATTTACTTAATATTCTAATGCCATACCTGTATGGCATGAATGAAAAAAATCAACAATTTTGATTCATACAATAATTTTTTGGCTATTGCTGAAAATATAGGCCAAACCATGCATCAATGTGGTTCAGGGACACAAGTTTTAGCAACATTTACAGTATGCCTACATAAAAATGCTTATGTAATTTAAATGTTTTATTTTGTGTTAATGGTTTTGAAACTGTTAGAACCTGTTTGATATATAGTTGGAGTCAGAATTTGAATTTCTTTTTTAAATATTTCCCAAATGAAAGTTGGCAGACTATTCAAGCTCAATAAGGAGACTCTAAGTACCAACAAATCATAATTAGCACGCTAAACCCATATTTAAACTAAAACATATTTATAATTGAACATCTACAGATTCCATTGGGTATGTTTGCTCTCTAGAGCTGTTCTTGCAAACAGATGTTTCACGCTCACACAGGGTGACCTTGACGCGCTATGTTTATCCATTAATATCTACCATGGCAACGGCAACACTTCATTAGACTCACCAAGAACTAGATTTAACAGTACTGAAAGAACCGTCTCTGAAAAGTGTTAATGTTCACATCATCTGACTGGACAGCTCTGTGTAAAAAAAAAAGAAAGTAATTTTCTGTCTTCTGAAGCCTAGCATCTTTTCAAGCTTTGAACAAAGCATGCAGAGATATTCAAGGCATCTTTCAGGGGCATTTCAGAAAAAATAAAAATAAATAAATAATGTTGTCATGCAACTACTCTCATGTTGCTCCAAAAGGAGAATCTAGCTAAATAATTCCCATAAAATTGTGCATTTGGACAGTTTTGCTTTGGTGTTCTATTGTTTCGAATAACTTGATATTAATTCCATAATATTTCAGGATAGAATCAAAGCTCAAAGCCAAGACCATTCATTTTAAGCCCTCATGGCCACATCGTCCTCTCTGAGCTGTTCTCATTATCCTGACAGACATCAAAGGTGTGGAAAAATAGAATGTCTTGCTGTCTGAATTAAGCTATAAGATGCACAATAAGTTGCCATGGCGATGCTGCCTTTGTTATGGTTACGCTTCTCTCATCTTCTTTGTTGTCTTCTATGATTTCTCGGACACGTCATTTAGCCATGATGGATGAAAGCTTTGTAATTTAAAGGATTTTTTGACATCTCTGAACACAAGATGACTCAAATCAGCACTGATTCTTGGGTTCAATTTATTGACAGTACACATCATTTTCAAATACAAGTAATATTATGCAAGAAAAGTACGGCTGATAATAGCAAAGCTCATTTCATTTGCTTTCAAACGAAACTCTTTTTTAAAAAATTGCACATTAAAGCACAAGCTGAGAGCAAAGCACATTCATGAGCTGCTGTTATAGAGTAAAGTACAAGCACATTACTGAAAGTACAATGCAGCTTCTCTCACTCTGAGCTTTATATCACAACAGAAAGCATTTAAGATGAACAAATATTTGTAATTTAATGTCTAGATTTCAGTGCTGTTCAAGGATTAATCATGATTAATTGCAAACTAAAGAAATATTTGCTTTTACATAATATATGTTGGAGTATTATATACATTTATTGTGTATATGTGATACACACTCACACACACTGTAAAAAATACTGGGTTCCACACAATCGACTTGTGTTAGGACAACATGAAGGAATTAAATTAGTTTAAGTGTTTTTACAAATTTTTAGTCAAACATTATTTTTTGAGTGCATGTAAACAAAACAAAAATATAAAAAAATAAAAATATTTACAGATATTTAAGTTTATAAGTAACTTGTATCATATACATATATATTTTATTCATTCATTCATTTTCTTTTTGGCTTAGTCCCTTTATTAATCTGGGGTCGCCACAGCGGAATGAACTGCCAACTTATCCAGCATATGTTTTAGGCAGCGAATGCCCTTCCAGCTGCAACCCAATCACTGGGAAACACCCATACACATTCATACACATACACTACGGACAATTTAGCCTACTCAATTCCCCTCTAGCGCATGTCTTAGGACTTGTGGGGGAAACTGAGTCACCCGAAGGAAACCCATGTGAACACGGGGAGAATATGCAAAGCCCACACAGAAATGCCAACTTACCCAGTCGAGGCTCGAACCAGCGACCTTCTTGCTGTGAGGTGATTGTGCTACCCACTGTGATGCCCTTTATATTTAATATCTAAATATTAATAAACATGTTCTCAAATATATGCATGCATGTGTGTATTTATATATACACTGTAAATAATGCTGGGTTCCACACAATTCCTTCATGTTATCCCAAACACAAAGCGATTACGCCAACTTAATAATTTTCACAAATTTAAGTGAATTCAACACAAAGCAATTATGTTGTCACAAAAACAACTAACAATTGTGTTGTTTCAACTCATTTTAAATAAGTAGTTGGTCACACTTTATTTTGATGGTCCGTTTGTTGAATTTAAGTGTGGTTTATTTATAAACTAATTTCGAGAGGATCACGTGCTTATGATCAACATGGCTGGCTCCTCATTAGCTCCGTAATCTGACCCATTAGATGATTACGGAAGCATTATAAATAACCAGAGTTTTTCACTCCAGTTATCTTCGTCTTGAAGCTTCCCCCCCTTCTTCCTCCCCCTTTTTCCGATAGGGCGACACGGTGGCCCAGTGGCTAGCACCGTTGCCTCACAGCAAGAACACCACTGGTCCAACCTCCTATCGGGCTGGTTGGTGTTTCTGTGTGGAGTTTACATGTTCTCCCCGTGTTCGCATGGGTTTCCCCCGGGTCCCCCGGTTTCTCCCACCATCCAAAAACCTAAACCATAGCCAATCGACTAAACCAAATTATCACCGAAAACAACACTAGTTTACACACGCGGCGACAAGCAGGGGAGTCCTCGAGACCTACCTGAGCTCGAACTCCGCTCTCGCCCTTCTAACGGGAGGGAGCCCTGGGCTCGAGGATATTACAAGCTCAGGGCTCTCTCCCGGGACAGCATGCCAAATATGCTTTATTGATTATCAGCTAAGTGTGAACTCTTGAAGTTACATTGCATCTACATGCCAACTAATTCTCATTAGATTATAAGTAGACTGTTAGGTTGGGGTTAGGGTTAGTGTAAGTTGACATGTACTTGCAAAGTTTCTTATAGTCTGTTAAATGTCTGTTGAAGGAGTAGTATCAGCAGATATTAAGCAGAGAGTCTACTGATACTGGCTAAATGGACCATCAAAATAAAGTGTTATAAGGTAGTTTGAACAAGCAGCAGAAGTCATTTTTTGATTGTACACATAATAAATATACACAGTACATATTCATATATTATGCAAATACAAATACAAAATACTTTTATATGTGATTAATCGCAATTAATCTTAGCTGGCCAGAAATAATAGATTCAACAACAACAACAAAAAAGGCACAAAAGGCATTACATTTGTTAAAACAAGAATTTTGCAATTAATTCCCAATACATTTGTGGCAATAGAGCACTACTGATGTGGCCATATCTTCTGATGAGTGAATATATTCAATAACAGACTCTCAGATAAACACAACAAAACGACACTAAAAGAATACAAATGTATGCTAAGTGTTGAAATGTATATATACATGATATTAACTATATACAGTTTCATTCTACTTGGTCACATAAAGAATTTTCTATTTACAATAACGTTACTCAAGGATACCCACATTTTCATGCAATAGAGATGTACATCAACGGTCATGGAAATAATAATACGCTGTATTAAGCATAAACAACCTGACTAAGTGGACTCGGTCGGTACGTTAGTTGGTTGTTTTAAAGCCCTATGCCCAAACAAACACACAAAAATCCTTAGACTCCCAAGGCAACTTAGATACGTAATCCTTCATACATAATCATTGTAATCCTTTTCATACATAATCCCTCGATCTACATCAAACACAGAGAATAGAAAGCACTTTTCAGTCAGTAAGCAGTTCTGAAAGCACCACCTTTACTCAAACTGCAAACTGTAGCCTACATTATTTACTTTTCCATCGTTAGACTTTTATAATTTCCTGAGTGATAATTATGAATCCGCTTATTATAATACATAGATTTTTTTTTATATATAAAAGAGGATGGTTTTATAAACCAAAACAAACTATTTACAGTACAAACAGACGCAAATGTACAATGCTTTTGTTTGATGTTTTTGGCTACACAATTTTTTAATCATGTCAACCCAAGACAAACTACATGTTTGAGTAATATCGCAGGCATACCAGTAATTTACAATTTACTAAACAGGGCAAATGAGCCTGAGATTGCGATCCCATACAAGCAAAGATGTGAGTGGAAAGTTCTGTGAGGAGTCTACTTACAACGTGCAAATTAAAGAACATGGATGCAGCAGCTTTTTTGCATAATGACTAATGAAGTCTACAAAGAGCAGCACAAATTAAAAACAACGTGGTTTGGTAATTGATGTTTAGATAATGTCTTCTTTTTTTAAATGACCATATGATACTCCTCCTAATGCTACTATTAAAGCATGATGAGCAAAATAAAACTGGACTACAGGATTAGATGAATGATAACAGCTTTCTAAGCCTACCAGTAGGCACAGAAGGCCCCTACTGGCCCATATACATCAGCTGATAACCACTAATAACGCCCATTCAATCGAGTGATAACAACATATTATCATATCAAGTGACAATACCGCCATGTATTGGGGTTTTTACAATGCCAAATGAGGGTTTGAGCTGGCACAAGTTAGCCTGGCCCTATAGATCAAAGAATTTATAACACTACAGAAAAGTGTCTTTTGGATTGTAATGGACCAGATTTTAATCATCTTTGGTCAATGGGCGATTTAAACGAATTGATACTAAAATGTGAATGTGAACATTCAAAACAAAACAATGATTTCGCTAAACATTTTAGCAGTCATTCATTCTGTTTTTTGTTTCTGTTCCTCCTCCTATGAGCACCCATCACAGCATGTACAATGAAAAAAATCTTGATATGTTTCTGGGTGATAAATAATGGTGCAAAACCATTACACTGAGTATTGAAAAGCTTTGTCAGTCATGTCGCATGATTCATTTAAATTCATCTCTCCTCGCATAAATTTCGATTTTGAAAGGAACGCTCTTATAAATAGATTCTTTAAGGTCATCCGCAAAATAATAACAATAAAAAAACGGCATACCTTTTACTGCGTGCCTTTAGGAAATACTGACAATAGTGCGTCAATGCCAAAAAAGCTTTGCATTAACACAAACTGTAAGCAAATCTGGCCATTTATATCCCAAAGGATTTATCACACAGTTTCATTGAGACCAGATTTTTTTTTTTGCTGAATAGGGATACACAATAAGTTGTAAATACAGATTTGAATGAGGCATTAGTTTAATAGTTTGAAAATAGATAATGTTTTTACTAAAAGGTTTTTTTTCCTCTTGCGGTCACTTGCTCTCTTTTATCTGTGCTACTCCAATCAGCAAGTATCGCTGCATGACAAGCAAAACATCTCTTAAGGTGTTTGTTCATGCAAAAAATAAAATTCTGTGATCTTTTACTTAGTCTCCACTTGTGTTTGAGTTTCTTTCAGCAATTCAAAACAAAAGAAGACATTCTGAAGAACGCTGGCAATTGTAGCTATTGACTTACATAGTATTTTTTCCTACTATGAATATCAGTGGCTACTGGTTTCCAGCAGTCTTAGAATGTTTTCTTTCGGGTTCAACAAAAAGCTTCAGAACTATTTGAGTGTGAGTCAATTCTTTTTTTTTTTTTGGTTATACCATTCCTTTAAGACTGTGTTTCTCAACCACGTTCCTGGAGGACACCAGCCCTGCACATTTTCCAAGTCTCGTTAACCAAACACACCTTATTCAGATCATCAGCTCATTAAAGACTGAAAGACCTGTAATGAGTGTGACAGACAAACAAGACATCTTAAACATGCATTGGTGGTCCTCCAGGAACGTGGTTGAGAAACACTGCTATAAGACATGCTTTGTTGGGTGTTAAATAATGGTGGAAAAGCAGTAAACTGACTCCAGCAGACTTTAGTAATACTGCATGTGTCATAAAAATACATATGCAGTCAGTTAAGTCTTAAACTGTACTTGAACAGGTCCATCAAATCTCCTTCCAACTACATGGCACAGGTGACTGGTTGCCTCAGCTCTCTTCTCAACACTGAAATACATTGTCATTTGCATTAGCAATCTGCAGCATGTTTTCGGGAACCCTTCTCCACCCCAGCTCCACCTGTGTATAGATCTGCTATGGGGGAATTCAGGTATGTTATGCTTGCAGCAGGAGTTTGTTATATTCTCAGACAGTGTCTGTGAATATATAGAGTCTTGTTAATCTAAGCAGCAGCAGCATAGCAGATCTATTTCACCAAGATCAAACACATAAAAAGTGCCATTTACATACTCATTACTCTCTCCAAAACCTTTTAACACCAAAAGAAGCATTGCATTGACGCAGGTAAGGAAATTCTTCCCTATATATCTTGAAGGACTTGTAACCTTACGCAAAAGCCTCTTTGAGCATGACGTTCCATCTTTGGTCAACGGGGATAAAAGTAATGAGAAAGTAAACTCTAAACGAGGTGATGCTGTAAATATTTATATGGACATACTGTATGAAAGAAGCCTTTTTGCTCAACCACAGATTCCTAAGCGCCCTCGTCTGAACCTAAATGGCAAAATCCCTTCCTCAGATGGCGGTTGTGATCTGTGTCAGTCCCAGGTCATTGGAGTCCTCTCGACCGTGAAAGGATGACAGCTCCACGGCTAGTCATACGGGTCGACCCTGGCCTCCGTCATTTTTGGCCTCTGCTGGGCACGTGTGCTCTCGAAGAGTGCTTCTGACCCGACTAACCCCGCGCCCGTCGCCTGCAGTCCGACCTGGGCAGCAGAAGTCCCTAAAGCAGCGCTTGAAGTTCTCATCAAGGAAGGCATACAGAATAGGGTTCAGGCTGCTGTTGGTGTACCCCAGCGCCACACAGAAGAAGTAGGCAGCCATGACCGATGTGGTCTCCGGCACTCCATGCGAAAGAGCTTTGACCAGAATGAAGATGTGAATGGGTGTCCAGCACACAACGAACACTGCCACCACAACCAGAACCAAGCGAGTGATGCGTCTCAAGTTGCGGTCTTTTTCACGTGAGCCTGAAAGCAGACGAACGCTCTTGAGACGCAGGACCATGAGAGTGTAGCAAACGGTGATGATGAGGAGAGGAGCCACGAAGCCGAAGATGAAGACGCAGATCTTCATCAATGTGTCCCAGTAGACATATGGGTCTGGAAACTGCAGAGCACACTCTGTCGTGCCTGCAGATCAAATATGAAACAACAGCGGTTAATTATTAAGCAGAAGTGAGGACAGGTTAATCATGCGTGCTATAATGAGAAGGAACAACACATCAGAATAGAGTGGAGAACTGACTGTTCCTTCAATTATTAGAAGAAGTTTTGGGTTTGTTTTGGTCCCCCTGAGTAAAGAAGGGTAAATTATAAGACTGTTCCTATTACATGAACCTCACAAGGCTGGCACAGAACTTAATTATGAACCCTAGTCATGTGTTAAATCAAGAATTTATACCATTAAA
The DNA here is from genome assembly GCF_903798145.1 of Danio aesculapii. NCBI lineage: Eukaryota > Metazoa > Chordata > Actinopteri > Cypriniformes > Danionidae > Danio > Danio aesculapii. Next base: position 30,471,333 of record NC_079436.1, on the reverse strand, counting down.
ATCTAACCGTCGATTTAGTGTCCCAAGTTTTAATAAAGTAAAATTAAAAAGTCATTTGTACATCAGGCTGTCTTGAAGCTGAATAAGACCCATGTAAAATGAATTCTTTTTTTATTTTTGTATGTCTTTGTCTTTTTGTAAGAGTATTTTAATTGTCAGTAAGTACTTTATTGTCAGTAAGTCTGTCAATAAAGTATTGTATTATTGTATTGTTCTTTTGAATAAGTAATAGGTTGATATGTGATTTTTAAAGTATGTTTTATATGATAGAAATTAATGTTCATTTTGAGTTTTGGCATTTTACTGAGTTAATCTACTCAATTTGCTGTTATAAAATATTAATGTTCTAGAAACAGAATCTTATATAACAAACAGAACTACACATTATATATATTATTTATATACATCATTTACCAGATATGATTAAGGCATCGAATAAACCAAATGAAAACAGAGGCACAGAAAAAAATGATAAACAATATAACAAGCGATGTTGCAGCAGCTGATAGGCATCAGTCGATGTATTAATACTGCTAAGTTTATTGTACAAATTGATAACATTATTTGTATATAGTGCAGGGATGGGATGAGTAAATATCCTGTTAATATTTAGAAATCTTACTGTATTTATCTTTTGCTATTTTAACTACACACAATGTTTCCCACATGGCTAATTGCTGTCCATGTTGTGTATATTTTGGGTCCTGTTGATTGCTAATTAAAAATAAAAACCTTTCTAAAAAATATGTGTTGTTTATATGTTATTTTTCATATTTTACAAATGTCATTTCTACTCCTATCAAGATAATAAATACCAACAGCTCATATAAGATTTTTTTTTGTGCTCATAGCTTAGTCTAACTTAGGCTAGAGTTTATGAAAGATCATTTATTTTGCAGTCCAACATATACTATTTATACCAAATTATAATAAACAGCTTACTAATGCCAGATTAGCCAAAATATACCCAAATAGAAGAAATACTTGTAATAAGTGTCAACAATCTCCAGCAAATCACACACACATGTTTTGTTCTTGTCCAAGATTGACAGTGTTTTGGTCTAAAATATTTGATACTTTTAAAAAAGTGCTTTGGGCTAAATTTGCCTTCAACAACACAGCTTTCACCACATTATTGACTAGAAGGCTTATTCTCCTTAAGTGGAAACAAACATCACCTTCATATAATAGAGGATAAAAGATTTTTTAGTCACAATTTATTTTGATGGTCTGTTTGTTGAATTAAAATTACATGCCAACTAATACTCATTATATTATTAGTAGACTGTTAGGTTGGGGTTAGAGTTAGTGGAAGTTGACATGTAGTGTAAGTTGACAAAGTTTCTTATAGTTAGTTAAATGTGTGTTGAAGGAGCAGTATGAACAGATATTAAGCAGACAGTCTACTAATACTCAAATGGACCATAAAAATAAAGTGTTACTGATTTTTTTGTTTGTTTCAAGTTGGATTTTTTTTCCCAATTTCAGCAGTGTTTTGTGACAGTTTGTGCCCATGATGAGGCGTTTTGCATTTAAAGCGCTCATTGGAAAAAGGTGGTCGCGTCATCCATGTTTTTTTACAGTCATTGTTTCACATACTATTTGTTGCCAAAATTGTAATTTACAGTATGAAACAATTAATTATGAAACTTGCAATTAATTACAATTAGCAATGTCCTTTTACTTTTTAAGGATTAAGGGATTTTAAGGATTATGTTTGAGAGTTAGATGACCAACCCTAAATATTTAATATTGACATAAACTAATATGAGCCCGCAATTGATACCTCTCAAAAATTGGGCCTTGGTGCAGTTTTTTTTTAAAATAACAATTATAGTTTTATTTTTATGGTAAAAGACTAAAAGTAATGGAATATATTGATAATGTTACAATAAACTATATTCAAACTATATTTAAAAAAATTTCATTCAATAAAAAAGTCTGGAAAGAATGCATCATGGTATCTACAGAACTATTAACCGGCACAACTATATTCAGCATTGATAAAAGTACAAAATTTACCTGAATTAACACATTAGATCAATTTCTGAATCATCATGTGATGCTCAATGTAATAAAATGATGCTGAAAATTCAGTTTTGCCATCACATGAATAAAATTAACCAGATTTTTATTTAGTGTTTTTTCTTCTTCTTTTTAAAAACAAAAAAAAACTATATTTAAAAATCTTACCAACCCCAGACTGTTACGTATATATATATATATATATATATATATATATATATATATATATATATATATATATATATATATAGCCTATATACATATACAGCCTGCCTGTCAGACATTTCACACTGGATGAAAGATCATCATCTTCAGCTTAACCTCGCGAAAACGGAAATGCTTGAAGTTTCTACCAACCCGACTCTACACCATAACTTTTCAATCCAGATGAATGGGGCAACCATTACTGCATCCAAAATGGTAAAAAGCCTTGGAGTAACGATTGATGACCAACTGAACTTCTCTGACCACATTTCTAGAACTGCTCGATCTTGCAGATTCGCACTCTACAACATCAGAAAGGTCCGACCCTTCATATCTGAACATGCAGCTCAACTTATTGTTCAAGCTCTTGTTCTCTCCAAACTGGATTATTGCAACTCTCTGCTAGCCGGGCTTCCAGCTAATTCTATCAAACTTCTTCAGCTGCTTCAGAACGCAGCAGCACGAGTGGTCTTTGATGAACTCAAAAGAGCACATGTCACTCCGCTACTCACCCGTTTGCACTGGCTGCCAGTTGCTGCTCGCATCAAATTTAAAGCTCTGATGTTTGCTTACAAAGCGACCTCTGGCTTTGCTCCTTCGTATCTGCTCTCACTTCTGCAGATTTATGTGCCCTCCAGAAACTTGCGTTCTGTGAATGAACGTCGCCTCGTGGCTCCATCCCTAAGAGGGAAGAAATCACTTTCCCGAACTCTCACATTCAATCTGCCCAGTTGGTGGAATGAACTCCCTAACTACATCAGAACAGCAGAGTCACTTGCTGTCTTCAAGAAACGACTAAAAACTTATTTAGTCTCCACTTTCTCTCCTAATCTGTAACTGCCTCTCTGACTATACCACTAACTGTACTGTCTCAAAAAAAAAAAAAAAAAGAAAAAAAAAAAAACTTCTAATGCTTTGCTTCTTAGACTTTACACACCTGAAACTTGTCTATAGTACTTGTTCACTGCTGCTCTTATAGTTGTGTAAATTGCTTCCTTGTCCTCATTTGTAAGTCGCTTTGGATAAAAGCGTCTGCTAAATGACTAAATGTAAATGTATATATATATATATATATATATATATATATATATATATATATATATATATATATATATATATATATATATATATATATACACATATATACACTAGGGCTGGGCGATTAATCGAAAAGTTAAAGACATTCAAAACCTATAATCGATTAAATTTTTCCAGGGACATTTTTTCAATAACTTTCTCTACATGTCACGGGACCCCACTCTGTTAAAGGTTGTGGCTGATTACTACTTCTGTGGCCACTTTGCAGCCACATCTGATCTCTGGTCAAGTAGGACGATGGACTCATTCTTGAGCCTTACTTTGCACTACATTGATGATGATTGGAAGCTGCGCCAGAGATGCCTTTAGACGTCATATAAAACTTGTCAATGAACTATGAGGGCAATTTTTTTTTAAATAAAAAAATAAAATAATCGTCCATTATTTATAAATCGCATTAAAATGTTCAATTGATCGAGATTTAGATTTTAGGCCAAATTTCCCAGCCTTAATATATACAGTATCATTCATCCCTACCATTGTTCGTCTGAGTGCTTCCAAGAACCATTGCAGGGATCCCAGCAGCCGAGGACAGCACCCAGATGAGGATGTTGATGATCTTAGCCTTCATTGGTGTCCGGAAGTCCAGGGCCTTGACGGGATGGCAGACGGCCACATATCGGTCCACACTCATCATGGTCAAAGTGAAGATACTGGTAAACATGTTGTAGTAGTCAATGGAGATGAAAACCTTGCACACCACTTCTCCAAATGGCCAGGAGTTTAGCAGGTAATCTGTGCTCTGAAAGGGCATGGTGGTGGTTACCAAAGCATCTGCGACAGCCAGGTTGAAAATGTAGATGTTGGTGGCGGTTTTCATTTTGGTGTATCTGTCGGGAAATTGATTGAGTGCAGAAGAGTGTCAAAATGAATGAAATACAACCCATCACCATTATAAATTCATGCATGAGATTGCTTTCAGGCCGCATACGCAACAAACTCCCCAATGTTTTCAAACATTTGTCTGTCAGTGGTTTGTCGGTTAAAGACGTTATGTATAATTCACAGGTCGAGTCTATCTGGTCATGGTGACAGCCTGTGCTCTAATATATTATTCAACAAGCAAGAACTGTACAGTTCTTTATCTTAAACATTTCCAAAATAACACAGACTATTTGCACAAAGGTTACAGTGTCCAGCATAAAAGAGTACACCCCCATTTTATGATTTCTTTTCTAATTTGCTGCATTTTTACAAAGTAAAAAAAAAAAATTAATATAAGAGTGTGAAAACCTCACATATTTATAATAAGATAAATAATATGTTTACTTGAAAATAGGTGTTGCAAAATATTCTAATAATTTTAATATTTTGTGGCCTGCTTAATTTTTAAGAACAGTGGCAATTCTTCTATTCATCGAATGTTGCCAACATACAGCAACATCTTTCTTTCTCCATTCATGAGAATGAGCCTTGGGATGCCACACAGTTTGGAATCTATAGGAGCAGAGTCGAAATATGTGAATCTCTTTCACACCACTTCAAAGTGTGGAGTTCCAGTAGTCTTTGCCTATTTTTTTTCCATTGGCTTCAGCAGTCGCTTCCTTCGTGGATGACAGCCATGCGGTGAAAGATTTATGGTGTCAAAGTTTGACTTTTTAATCATTCAGCCAACTGTTGTAATAATTCATAACTCTGTGGATGGCCTTGACATCTTAACAGGCCTCCCACAAGACCATCCTTTATTAGTTTTTGGATCACTTTTGTGACAGTATTCAAACTTACTGGCAATGCTTTGCTAATGTATTTATGGTTTTAACCTAACTGAGCAAAACAATTAATTGCTTTCTCATTGTTTTGTGACATTACTTTTCCACGCAGCTCCATTGTGTTAGCATTATATGGGAGTTCATTTTTCCTCTCAAATAGCACTCTTAATTGTCAGTTTTTCTATTAATACTTTTTTTTAGAAAGTATCAATTTAAAAGCAAGCTAGGTGTTTTTCTGTGAAATCTGATAGGGATTACTCATTTATGCTTACTCATTTATGCTTATATCATGATAAAAGATTTATACAGAACGGAGACCAGGCACAGACCTTAATAAAAGCACCATACATCCGCCAGCCACTTTATTAGTTTCACCTGTTCAACCATTAGTAAACCCAAATATAGAAATAACAAATCACACTGCACCAAACCAATGACATGTAGACATGGTGAAGCCAATCTGCTGCAGTTCAAACCAAGAATACAAATGGGGAGGAAAGGTCATTTAGGTGAATTTGAATGTGGCATGGTGGCTCAGTGGTTAGCACTGTCGCCTCACAGCAAGAAGGTCGCTGGTTCGAGTCCTGGCTGGGCCAGTTGGCATTTCTGTGTGGAGTTTGCATGTTCTCCCCGTTTTGGCGTGGGTTTCCTCTGGGTGCTCCAGTTTCCCAAAGACATGCGATATAGATTAATTAAATAAAACTAAACTGGTAGTGTATATGTGTGTGTATGAGGGTGTATAGGTTATAGGTTAATTGAATTAACTAAATTGGCCGTAATCTATGAATGGGCATCCGCTGTGTAAAACATATGCTGGAATAGTTCTGAAATAGAGACTAAGCCAAAGGAAAACGAATGAATGAATGAATGTGGCATGGATGTTTGTTTCGAACAGGCTGAGTTTTAGGAACTGCTTATCTACTTCTATTTTCACAATTAACAATCTCTATGGTTTGAAGACGATGCATTAAATGAGAAAATATTAAATGAGTGACAATTCTAGTGGAGAAAAAGCATTGCTGATACAAAGGGAGAATGGCCAGACAGGTTGGAGCTGATAAAATGTCAACATATACACTATTTAAAATAAAGTTTCTTTATTGCCATTGTATGTTCCATTATGCACTTTTATCATCCATGGAAGAGCGACATGGTGGCTCAGTGGTTAGCACTGTCGCCTCACAGCAAGAAGGTGACTGGTTCGAGTCCCGGCTGGGCCAATTGGCATTTCTGTATTTATGTATTTATATTTCCGTGTTTATGTGTGTTTTCTCTGGGTGCTCCGGTTTCCCCCACAGTCCAAAGACATGCGATATAGATGAATTAAATAAAACTAAACTAGTAGTGTATATGTGTGCATCTGTGTGTATGAGGGTGTATGAATGTTTCCCAGTACTGGGTTGCAGCTGGAAGGGCATCTACTGTGTAAAACATATGCTGGATAAGTTGGCGGTTCATTCTGCTGTGGCGACCCCTGATGAAATGAAGGAATGAATCATCCATGGAAAGTTTGCATTGCAAAAAAAAAAAACGTTTTTTATAGTGGAAAAACATTAGATTACTAAAATGCTCCTCACACAGAAAACATTTGGTTCTTTAATGGCTTTGCTGTGAAATCCATTTTGGGAACCTTTATATTTAAGATGCTAACTACTCAGTTACAACGGAGGTCAGCACAGCACAACAAACAAACCTTGAAGCAGATGAGATACACCCGCCCACTAGTGACACTCCTGTCAGCTAAAAGCAGCAAACTGAGGCTACAATTTACACTGGCTAAATTGTACAATAAAGGAATGCAGAAACATTGCCTGGTGTAAAGAATCTCGATTTCTCTTATTTTTTTGGATTCGCTTAATACCCATTACTAATGCCATAGCCAGTAACTGAGCACTGTTGCTGGCCATATCCACCCTTTTATGACCAAAATGTGCTCATTCTGATGACACTTCCAGCAGAATAATACACCACGTCACAAAGCTCAAATAATTATAAACTGGTTTCTTGAACATGGGTTCCCTACTAAAATGGCCTCCAATCTCACTAAATCTCGCACAGAGCAGCTGTAGAATGTGATGTGATCCAGATCATGTGCAGTGAAAATCTACGTCAACCAGACCAGAATCTCTGAGAAATACTTGTCGAATTAATCAACACTGCGTGGAATTAAAGCAGTTCTACAGTTAAAATGTAGTGCAACTCGGAATTGGCACATAAAAAAGCACTTTTTGTACCTAATAAAGAGGCGGATGAGGGTACGTCAATGCAATTTTGACTGCATTGTGCGTTCATATTTCAGTCCACTTGGGGGAGCTAAACTGCCAAACTGAATTTAAACCCTTCACCAAATATCTCTCATAAAACAGGTATTTCGTCCAAACCAGCCGATCGGAAATGCTTGGCATGAATAAAGTCTATCAACAGCTATGAAAAGTAAGAGCTACTTTCTAAAAAGAACATTTAAACGTACTGATGTGATAAACAAAATAAGGCATATTAGGACAACGCTGTTTCTTACCGGATAATGACATACATCACCAGGCAGTTTCCCACCAGTCCAACAACAAACACCACGGAGTAAACGGCAGTGATGATCGGAATGAGAGGAGACATAGCTTCCTGCTCGGTCGTCCAGCTTTCATTCAGAGAACTGTTGTAAATGTCCGAGACAGCAGACTGCCATGTGAAGTTAGGTAAACACTTCTCAGGGTGAGATGAGGGGCATTTATCCTCCTTAAAAATCTGCACCACGTTGCTGTCCATCGTCTGTTCGTTTAACAAAATATTGAGTCAGTGAAAAAGTTCAGTTGCCTTAGGATAAGAAAATGACCCAATAATTACATTAATAACTTTAAAATATTTTTTAATATGCGTTTGTTACATATGTATACACATTTCATATGCTGATAGCAAACATTGCACTTTACCTGTAAAAAAACATATTGCACACTTGGAAAAATGTCAAATATTCGAGTCTTACCTTGTTTTAAATTTTAAACGGGTAGTTTAAGACGAAAATCCCAAGGTTTGAAAACAACAGTGATGCCTGTGCGCAATGCGCGGATTTCTTTGGCCCGCTCCTATTCAATTGATGACTGACTGCCACCTTACGAGAGCAGCTGCTTCTGCCGCGCGTCCCGTATGACATCAGATCTCATGTGACGCTCTCCATCTGAAACAGTCCGTTAACCAGCTGCACTGCCTCACTGCAGCCCTTCGCTGGTATCGGCGGAAATAAAAGTACCTTCTAAATATGATAAATGTCTTACGAGCTCAAAATACGAGACACGTCTGGCGGTGAAATAGTTTTAGTGTTTCGTGAGATGGCGCGCGCCAAACTTCATGTCTGGAGACCTTCATGCGCGCGCTGCCGCTCAACAGGCAAAACTGCAGTTTTCACTGGAGATTAAGCACCAAAGGCACTTGAGTGTGTGGATGTAACCTTTAATTCAGAAGGACGTGTAAAATGGGGAAAAGCGCATTATTTTGTCAAAGAGGAATGTGCGTAATTGTGTTGGCGTAAGATGTATTAAATAAAGGATTAGGGAAGATGGCGTGTTGTGATCTTCAGAATTCAGGAGCCCATCTGTCTTGTTTTCCTAGTAGGCTTACAATATAAATTCCTGTACCTATTCCTTTTGATTTTGAACGCTTTGTGGGATCAGAATTCATTCATTCATTCAGCCTAGCTATATATTTACTGTTGTGCTTATATAAAACACAGTAAAGTGTAAAGTCTATGGAGTTTTAAAACATTTACATTACCTTGGAAATAATATTCTTAAAAGTCCAACATAATATAAAAATATAACTACTATTTTAACTTTTCATCCATTGCCAAAATGGGTACAGGCCACAAGGGGCTTTACTTATTGAATATTACAATTCATGAATGGTGCTTTTATAGTGTTGACAACAAGGACATCACCAGTTTGACTCTCTGAATTATTTCAGCCAAATACTTAAATACAAATACCCTGGCATGACAAAATACAAATAGATTTGTTTATTTTGTGTATTTACCACTTCCATTAAAGGGAAAGGATGGACGGCTTTCTAGATGTTACCAGTTTGTCCAGTTAGCTCACTGTGTACATCGGCAGACTTGAGACACGGAGAGGAGTTGACCATGATGATGGAGTTGAGTCTGGCGAAGAACGGTTCCACCAAAAAGCAGGTAAGACAAAAACAGAAAACAAAAAAATAATATAAACAAGTAAATAACAGGTGAGAACTTGGTAAAATCTGAAAATGTGGCAAAAATCAGAGGGCTTATCTTGTTATGGATTGCTTTTTAAAACTATCGGTTGGGTTTAGGGAAGTGGATGGGCGGGTTAATTGGTGATTTGAAAACACTTTTGATTGGGTTTAGACAGGAAGGAGGGCTGAAAAAGCATTCACAGTGGCCTCTTGTGGATTTGCGAAAACAAAAGCTGCAAAAAAAAAACGTAGCTCCTTTTTTGTGCCACTCTCAAGAAATGTTTATAGAGGTATACGTTTTCAGAATAAGCCTGGGTTGGAAATAAGTCAGGGGTGATTAAATGATGAAATAACTATCTCATTAACCATGAAGGTTGGTCAAAACGACTCACAAAGTCAAGACTTATGAGAGGACACAAATGCACATCGAGAATGAATGTTGCTTTACTAATAATTATTAAGCACAGAGGAGTGACTAAGTCTCAAGACAAGCTCCAATTTGTCTCTAGATATGCCATTGAGAAAGACAAGGTAAAACATGACCCAGTCAAAGGAGAATGACCTAGCGTCCAGACTAAGAATGCACAATAGCCGTGTTTCTCCAAGGTCTGAGATGACCTCAGATCTCCATTTGTGGTGCTCACCTGCATCAGCCTGTATTGGCAGAAATAATGGTGTTTTCTAAATGTGACCCTTAATAACTCTCAATTGTGGTGCAACAGGGAATCTTCTCATCTAATGAGCTGGAGATGTATTTATAAATCTATATGGGTTACGAAAGACTACGGAAGATAATGATTGCCATAAAAAATACATGACATGCTCATGAAAATAAGCAAGAGAGATTAAAGAACTTAAATCTGCTGTTCCAGATCAGATGGGAGGATTAATGTTTTTTTTTTTTGTAAATGAATCTGTTTAGTGGAGAACCTCAAAGTAACATTTTCTAAAAGAAAAATTGTCCCTGTACTGGATTTGATTTGACTGGAGAACTGTACATGAACAATGTAATAATGTCTGACAATGACAGTTTTATATGGATAAAGTTGTCAAAACTGTTAAGCCCAAAGTATTCTTTTTTGGAAGCTGTATGCGTGAAATTATGCACTGCACATTCTCATACTTGTTTTTTAATGTATTTATTAAATTTTCAGGCAATACAGATACAACAACAAAGAAATGAACAGAAAAAAACGGGGGTGGGGGGGGGGCTGTAATAATAATAGTAGATAAATTAAATAAATGTTTTTTAAAAAAAAGGAGGAGGGGGGTCAATAAAATTTTAAATATTGCCAACCCAGGCTCATTCTGAAATGTACCCCTATATACATTTCTGGAGAGTGCTAAATACGTCCCAGGAGCTACGTTTTTTTTTGCGGTTTTTGTTTTCATGAATCTACCAGAGGCTGCTGTGTGTGCTTTTTGTGATCTCAAATTTCTCTTGCTAGTGCCATTCGTGCCTGTTGTTCTCATGTAAATTCACCAGAAGTCGCTGTCGACTGACTGACTGCCTGACTGACTGATGGACTGACCTATCCTCCTCCTTTCCTAAACCCAACCAATAATGTTTTCAAAAGCACAGATTGACCCACTCACCTACTTCCCTAAACCCAACTGACAATTTTAAAAAGCAATCCAGAAAAAGCCCTAGCTTAATTTTTACCACGTTTTCAGATTTTACCATATTCTTACGCTGTTATTTACTTGTTTATTTTATTTTTTGGATTCTGTTTTTGTCTTACCTGCTTTCTGGAACTGTTCCTCACCAGACTTGAACCCCGTTGTCGTGGTCAACTCCTCTCTACATCTCAAGTCCACCGACGTTCATGGCAAGCTGACTGGACAAACTGGTATCAGCAGGAAAACAGTCCATACGGAGGTAAGCGGTCAGCTGGTAAGCACGAAAAGAAACAATGTCATACCGCCTTGTAGTGTTTGTTTTAAAAATGAAATGCAGCCATACATACTTCTGGCTACATAATTTGTGATCTCCAGAAACGCATATAGGGCTATGTTTTCAGAGTGAGCCTATGTTGCTTATTGCATATTCATGCACCACAAATCTTCACAAGATCTGACCTCATTAAATCAACCCTCTGATGAGTATGTTGTTGTTTAAACCTATATGCAACAAAAACGGATCCCACTTCTCATGAAATAAACCATCTTTGCCATATAAAACATAAGTAGTCCAGTGGTACATATTCAAGTATTACCCTGTGCCATAAAGTCTTTGTAGGAGTTTTGTCCGTTATCCAGTTCAGGAGAATACATTTTCTTGTACAAAATGTCAGGAGCTTGCAAAGTGTTTTTTTATGGTTGTTCATATTAATCTCGTTGCATATCCCAAGCTTCGCATACATGATAAAAGTGAAGTACAGTTAGGTCCATAAATATTGGGAAATTTACACAATTCTAACATTTTTGGTTCTTAACATCAACACAATCAATTTGCAATGAAACGAACAAGATGTGTTTTGACTGCAGACTGTCAGCTTTAATTTGAGTGTATTTACTTCCAAATCAGGTGAATGCTGTAGGAATTACAACAGTTTGCATATGTGCCTCCCACTTGTTAAGGGTCCAAAAGTAATTGGACAATTGGCTTCTAAGCTGTTCCATGTAAATACCCTCGAATTAAAGCTGACAGTCTGCAGTTAAAGCACATCCTGTTCAGTTAATTTCAAATCCATAGTGCTGGTGTATAGAGTCAAAACTGTTAGAATGGTGTTGATGTCCAAATATTTATGGACCTAACTGTATATTTTGGGTTTTACACATGCAATTGAAAAAAGTGAACTTTTATGAATATATTAAAATAATAATAATAATAATAATAATAATAATAATAATAATAATAATAATAAGAGGAAGAAGACGAAGAACAAGAACAATCCATGTCATCATGACCCTTTAATAAGTGGTCTGTTTATCTGTTAGGTAGTAGCCTACTGTTATATTTTCTCCAAAAGTAATGCTGAAAGCTTCAGATGTGGATGCCAGCTTATTTTGCAATTCCACTTTACTATTCTTTTGCTATTAAATATCTGTCCCGTCTCAAGATGGCAATTTTTAGAAACAAAAATGGAATGAAGCAAAGAAAAGGTATGCTCAGCAAAACCCAAATGGTGTCCTTAATGAAAACATTGATGTACGTGTTTTTATCCCCCCTTCCAACAACTTCTGAAAACAAAATAGACGAGTGAGTGTAGACCACAGCAAGAGCTCTAATGGCACCCTGTAATGTTACTATTTACTCGATATTGATTTTACTCATCTAAACATAGTCTTGTCATACCAGTAATGGACACAATAAACATCTAGTTCATCAGCATGACATTGTGCGAGCAGATTCTTGGTTTTTACAGACAAATGTAGCTGCACATGTTGCTAAGAGACATAGGTAGGTGTTTGTGTAGTGCGCTTCCCCCCAGCACTTCAACCTCGGGTAAAAGGGCTTATAGGGGTAGATAATTACAGCTCCATCAGACATCACAAAATTTCACTGAAGGACACAGCTGTGTGCAGGGAAAAGTGGTTTTAATCTGTTGTTTGTCTTTCTTTAATGCTGTTTTTTTCTTTTATTCTGGAGACAGACATCCAGTATGTATTAAACACAGTTGATTGAGTCTGTTCTGCATATTAGTGTCATATTCTGCATGCTATTTTTGTAGCTGTGCTCTGTCTACATTAATTACAGACACACTAATTCTGCAGCTATAAACTCCTGAAATAAGACTATATAACGGGTTAGTTCACGTAACAGTGATCATTCTGTAATTAACTTGGTGTCATGCCTTTATAAAAACTTGTGTTGCATTTTCTTTCAACATTTTAATGATATAATTTAATTGATTTCAACATTGTGACTTGAATAGTAATATAATAATAAAAAGCACAGAGAAAACAATATGTAATTTATCAACAATAAAACGAAACACAAACATTGTCACAAATTTTTGTAAAAATGCAGTCTAATTGTAAATAATAATACATTTTATTTAGAACATGCTTTTCTAAGACCCAAAGCGCTTACAAGACATTAAAAAACAATAAAGCACAGTAAAACAATAAAAAATACAGTAAAACGCAAAGAAAAAAAGAGATATCACAAAGTTAGAACAGTCTCATCTAAAAAGATGAGTTTTAAGTAGCTTCTTTAAACAGTCCAGAGAAACAGCATTCCTAATGTTTGTGGGAAGAGCAATCCAAGGTATTGGTGCACGGTAAAAGAATGCCCTGCCTCCCATAGTGCTGAGTTTGCAACAAGGCTGAAACAGCATAGGACCCGAGGCAGAGTGTAGACAGCAAAAGGCAGAAAAAATAGATATCAAATCACAAATGTATACATAACTGTAAAGTTTATTTATTTTTTATTTTATTCCATTTCACTTTATTATATTATTTTTTATTTCTGTTGCAATTTTATTTTAATTTAATTTATTCGTTTATTTTTTTTGGCAGCAAGGGTCGCTATAGGGAAAAATTACAACCTTGATTGTACAGGGTGTTTTGTTGCAAAATATGCAAAATATGAATGTTAAAACAAAATAAAAGCACAAAAATAAAAAGTAAACAAAATCAAATATAAAAAAAGCAAACAAACAGTTAGCTTCAAATACAAAGACACTAATATATATACAGTTTTGTGCAAGTTTGGCCACCCCTGATAATTTTCATAATTGCAAGCCATAGCCTGCTGGTCTTTCATATCAGAAATTTAATTTGGATATATTTTATACCCTAGGGAAAAACAACATTTCAGTTCATTTAATTGACAGATGCAATGCAATTTAAATCTTAACAAAAACAGATAGGTGCAAAAATTTGCACAATTTCTCCAGTTCAATTAGGTTTGATGGGTGTCAATCATGAACAGCCCTTTTCATATCAATCCACAGATTTTTGAAGATGTTCAAGTCTGGGAACTGGGATGGCCACTCATTGTACCAAATCATTGTATCGTGTCTGAGCATGAATTCCTTGGTAGATCTGGAACTGTGCTTTGGGTCATTGTTCTGCTGAAACATCCAACAACTGCCATAACTTCAGCCTCTTGACTGATTCCTGAATATTGTCCTTAAGAATCTGCTGATCCTGTTTGGAATCCATGCAACCTTAATTTCTGACAAGGTTTTCAGTACCTGTGCTTGCCACACATCAGCACAACATGATGGACACTCATCCATATTTTACAAGAGGGAGCCGGTTCTTCTCCAGGTACTTTGTCCGCCATGCAAAGTGCATATGGTTATGGCATCTGTCCGCAGTATATTTTCCCAAAATGATTCAGGCTTGTCCAGTCGAGCTTGTGCATACCACAAACAACTCTTCTCATTGGCAGAATGCAGAAAAGTCTTCTTTTGCATCACTTCCCATTGAGCTGTTCTTTGTGAAGAGTACGCTGAACTGTGGAGCAATGTACAGTAACTTAATCAGCAGCGAGATGTTCCTGGAGCTCTTTAGAGGTGGTCTGTGGTTTTTTTGTGACCATTTTAACCATTCTTCACCTTTGCTGTGGAGATGACTTTAAACCTCTGTGATAGCTTTTTGCATCCTTCTCCTAATTCATGTTAGTGAATTAAGCTCTGGTCACACTGGGCTTTTCTTCTCTTCCATTTATACATCCGCGAATGCGTCAGACTGGAAACAGTCCGCTCGTGCGACAAGTCTCGTAATTCGCTGATTTGCAAAGTTCAAGCTTGGTGAACTCTGACCTATGAAATCGCATAACTTGACTGTATGAGACCAATCGAGGATCAAAACATGACCTCTCTGGGCAGAAATTTAAAATATGGACCAATCGCTTGCTTATTTAAATGTCTAATTATCTTGTTTAATCCCGCCCCTTTTTGCAGCGCTGTACTATAGAAATTCGCAAACTCAAACTCTAGTGTGACCGCAGCTTCCTCCTAGTTTTTAGGTCATAAGTTCTTTTGAGGTTCCCATGTTGCTAGTTTCAGGTTCACAATAAGGAGAAGCACAACTAGCGATCATCTTAAATATCCCTTTTCATGATTGATTTCACCTGTGTTAGAATTGTTAAGGTTTACTAAGTCACTTAGATCAATTTTGTGTTGTAATCAATCAGCATTAACTGACTACAGGTTTTAAAATCCACACAAAGGAGAGGGTGCCCAAACTTTTGCATAGCCTATTTTTCAATTTCAATTTAATTTCCCACAGCTCAATACTGCTACACTATGTATTTCTGACAGAAACATGACATTATCTAGCTTTCACTAAAAACAAATTTCACTGTGATCTTCTCTTTTAAGGAAAGAGCACATATTATGCAGCCACAGAGGGGTTTATATATATATATATATATATATATATAAATATATATATATATATATATATATATATATATATATATATATATATATATATATATAAACATTTAACCTTATTCTGCAATGCGAAAGTGTGCTCATTTTTGCTATTTATTTAGAACTTCCGAATCAGTTGCCTATGCAAGAAAAGACTACAGGAATAATAAATAACCAAAGTACTTGCTCTTTAAGCAAGTGTGTTGATAACTATACATAAAAGGTAGCATAATGTAATAAGAAAACATCTATAATGTTTTTAACATCTAAAAAAAATCTATGGAAGTGAATGAGAGCAGAAGTCTTGAGCCAAAAAGATTCCAATGGCTGCACCCACTCATACATGAAGAATAAGGCCTATATTTTGTGGTATATTCCATTTCTACTGATGTCATAAGGCTATGTTTGTGATGAACTGAGAAATATGTAAAGTATCATAATCTTTCCCTGCAGCTATGATCTATGTAGGACTGGCTTTATGATATGTTTTATAATACTGAAGAAGCGAAAATCTAACCTGCATCAAATGCAATTACAATATAGGTTTGGAACAGGGCATAAAATGATTACTTTTGCTTGGTGATCCATGCGAACCATGGCCTTCGCTTCAGAAAGCATGTGATGCATACAATTACAGCTATTAATTGCAATGAATAGTAATTTACATACAAGAACTTGCAAAAGAGAGCTCAATTATGTATTTGCAGTTTTCTAAGAACACGCACAGATAAATGACCTTTATAACCTTTAATCTAAGGACTTAGTAAACGGCCCTGCCGTCCCTGACAATCTGGAGAATAAGGTTACTGTTGAAGACAGATATTCTGTTATATAAACACCTGGGAATCTGAGAAGTCAGTCTTCAAATTTAATGTTTATTTGGATATATATACACTGGAAAAATATCTGTAATTTGAAGATTTTTGTATGTTTTTATTTTTTTCTTCCATTTATTTATACTTTTGAATTGCATTATGGGACCTTGACCTTTCTTTCAACGTTTAACCTTAAAAAGTTTGAAAAAATGACTTTTATTAACATTTTTAATAGTTTAAAGTGAAATATTGTTTGGGTTGGTGTTGTGTATTACGCTACAAAAAAACTTTCCAGTTCATTTTCTGTTATTTTACAGACTTATTTCTCTTTATATTATTTCTTATACATTATATAAGTTCAAACTACAGTACTAAAATATCAACAGAAGTCACTTTGTAAACTGTAGAGTTGAATTTTCAATACCAAAAGTCCAAAGAGCAGAGATCAAGGTCCCCTAATGCAATTCATAATCACAAAATACAGAAACTTAATAAACAGATTTTCTCTGTCAGTGTAGGTTGCAACGTCCACAAGAAGCACAAGCAGTCTAATTCAGTTTCTTGTACAAATCAGTTGCTTTAATTCAAAGGGCTTCGGTCTATCACAAGGTATTAATTTCATGAATTAATTTCATTTTTTTATTCTTCTTTAAATCTTTGGTAGCTATACTGAATTGCATTTTATGAAGCACAAAAGACACAGTTTCATCTAAAACATTTTAATGTTGTTTTTTATATTTTGTCCACAAAAAATAAAAGTCGTCATCATAGTGGATGGCACAAGGGTGAGTACATTAAAAGCTAATATTCATTTTTAAAATCTTTCGCGAGAAATAAAATTGCAAGTGTCTCGCTATATTCATTCATGAGGAAATGTAAGTATTTGACATTTTGCCAGTTTATTGGCTAATTCATATGAATTCATAGAGTTCAGTCATTAAAATGAAAACTCAACCGTCATTGGGAGATGAGCAAATCATACTAAAATATACTAATGAGATAATTCAAACCAATTAGCCAATAAAAATCAAAAAGGTGCGAACTGGAATGAGATAATGTTGGTATATTGGATCCATGCGTTTGGCTTATTTGTGGTTTTGCTAATGTGTTCATTCTTTCAATGTTTTATTACTAATGCTTTACTTGTTAATTATGATTGAAATGTGGGGCTATTAGCTTCGTTGTACATGCATGTTAACTTAACTTGCAGTGCATTAGTATAGACTGGTTGTTTTTGCACTTTGCTTGATTGCACTTTGCACAGATTTTTGTGAGAATCTTGGGTCCATGCGGGTTCCAGTATTGGTCTTCTGCAGTATTTGTGATGATTGGAGTGCAGTTCAACAGATGATTCAATATACCTTTCTGCCACTTCTTCAAATGATCAACTAGAAGTCAAGTTATTGGTTGTTACAATTTGGATCGGCGAGAAGACTTTTGTCAGGTAGTGTAGTTTGATCAAATGTGTTTAATTAGAGTTGGAACTAAATTGAGCTGTGGACCTCCAGGCACTGAGTTTGACACCTGTGCTATAGAAAAACTCACCGTTTTGTAAAATTAGTGAAAACTGAAAAGGTTTGGCTGCTAGTTAAACAGGGTTTGTCAGATATTTAAAGAAATTACCACCAGGTGCCAGATTAACACCAATAACTGGAGGGATTCCGAAATTGTTTTGTAATTGAATTTATTTAACTTAGAAGTTGATCAGTTATCAAACATGTGTCAAGAGTAGAGTAAGAAACACTCTGAAAACAACCCAGGAGAAAAAAGAAGGACAGTTTATGGACATGTGCTTTACTTTTTTGCATTTGAAGAACATAGACGGAGTGAGAGATGGTGGGATTGTTCTTTCTATTCTTCAGTGCCCTTGAAGAATGAAAGGAGTGTATACTGTGTGAAGGCATCAGTTTGTTTAGAGACAGTTTCCATGGAGACCAAAGTTTCATTTTTATATATATTCACCAGGGCGCAACAGCTCAGAGTGTGCGTGATTTCATGCCAAACTTCAGACCTGCCAGCCATGAAATGGATTATTTGTGCCCTCACAAATATAAATTAAGTGTTACAATGACGACTCAAGGATTTTGCCTGCAAGGAAATGGGAGACTTGGCCCTTGCCTATTCTGCATGCTGTTGTTAGCCGAGCAAAATAATAAGAAGCAACATCAAGGGCCAATCACAGCAAGCTACTGAGAATACAGACAGGCTATCAACACTTTCTCTCACAGCTTCAACACTGTTTTCAAGAAGAACAACAGATTTACTGGAGATCCTCATAGTGCTGTCATACATTCATAAACCTGATTCAGAATGTAGTCTATTAAAGACATGTGGTGTGTATTTTGCAGAATAACTACAAAATGCAATAATAGAAAACGTTTACGTCAATATATTCTATTTGTCTTTGGATTATATGTTAATTAATGAGTTTAATTCAACTTTACCTCGTGTAAACACTATAATAGAACACTGCAATCACACCAACCATAACACAAACTGTTAACATCCAGCTTTTTCTTCACACTTTACGCTGCTGAGAATGACACGCAGACGTGTTTTGATGTGTTGGTCAAGAAAGGACATTTAAAACAATATAGTAAGAACTGAGAGATGGGTATGCTCATATTAAGCAATATATAAGATTATCTAGCTGTATCACATTTAATCAAGCTAACTATATTTTAGCTAGCATAGCAATTTAGCAAAACAAGCGAGAGGGGTCTGGATGCAGAATTGCTGCATCTTAAAAGTTACTCGAGTAAGATGAAAATCTGATGAAAAAATTACTCAAGTAAATAGTTACTAGTTACTTTTCATTTTTTATATATATATAAAAAATGTTCTATTATAATGTTCTATTATAATATAATGTTCTATTATATATATATATATATATATATATATATATATATATATATATATATATGAAATGTATGTGTGTGTGTGTGTGTGTGTGTGTGTGTAAGACACTTCTATAAAGCTTAAAGTGACAGTTAAAGGCTTAACTAGTTTAATTAGTTTAACTAGGCAGGTTAGGGCAATTAGGCAAGTTATTATATAATGATGTTATTATTATATATAATAAAATGATGGTTTGTTCTGTAGACTATCAAAAAATATTTTGCTAAAAGAGGCTAATAATTTTGAATTTTAAAAAATATGTAAAACTGCTTTTATTCTATCTGAAATAAAACAAATAAGACTTTCTCCAGAAGAAAAAATATTATCAGACACACTGTGAAAATGTCCTTGCTCAGTTAAACATCATTTGGGAAATATTTAAAAAAGAAAATTAGGTTTAATAATTCTGTTTTCAACTATATATATATATATATATATATATATATATATATATATAATAATAAATGTTAAAAAAGGTTTAAATGTTATATTTTTAATGGTTAACAGTGTGAATGACTAATATGTGCAGGGCTAATCAGTTATTCCATTAAACAGCAATGTCTTTAGTTATTCCATAGTAACCATTGATATGGTTCAAAAAACTTACCACTATGTGTTTTTTCAGGCTGGAGCTGTAGCAGTCAGTTCTGTGTACAGCGTGCATCGTATTTTCAAACTATTCTTGTTGACATCTTGGAGTAAAAACAGACTGAACTTGAGGCAGCGGGTAACCTGGTCCGATAAACTCACTGCACAGACCGTCCTTTTCTGAACAGCAGGTTTCCTCAGTATAATCTCGCACGTGTTCCTCGACTTCAGCCATTATTCCAACATAAGCGCGCGCACTCGAACCGAAAGCGGGAGACGCGTCTCAATAGCAACCTCTCGCGACACAACCTGTCCAATGCGGCGCCTCGCGATACTTGCAAACAAGTCATATGGGTCATATTTATTATCATTTGACAGTAACGGAGCTTTAGCTTAGCATAAATCATCGAATTGGATTAGACCATTAGCATATTGCTCAAAACATTAAAAAAAAAAAAGTTTGGATATTTTTCCTATTTAAAGGTTTACTCTTTTGTAGTGTACTAGGGCTGACAAAAATAAAAAGTTGCTATTTTTGCTATCTCCGCATAATAATCAAGGACCTTTGCAATTGTAACATGGCTACAATAGTCTCCAGCTTGATAACTAGGTAACAGCGCCACATAATATCATTGCGCCTGGTGGAAATATTTTTCTAGATTTTACTCTTGTAAAATGAGCCTATTTCCAAAAAAAAGTGGAGTGTTCCTTTAAGGACTTCCACAAGGAGTAGAGTACATTCTAGTGGCATGAAAAAAAAATGTCCAATTAGATTTGTAGAAGCTGAATTAGAATTTGTTGTTTGAATGAAATGCTGTAGTCATTTGATCATAATTGAGAATACTTCAACCCTCCAATGTTCAAACCAAGCATTCACCCCCTGCATACGCTGATTTTAATCACAATATACAGGTGTATAAATATCCTAATCACATTATTACCGCTCTGACCACACATCTTAACAAATTATCAGAACAATGAAAGTTGCAAGACAACAAAAGTGAAGATGGCTACTCGTGTCATGTAAGCATCCTTTTTAAGATTATTGTAAAACATCATATTGTTTCATGGGCAAACAGCATTATCAGTGATAGTTCACACATTCTCAGTGTTCTATATACATCATACGTGACACTCAGATTTGCTGAGGCTGTGGATTAAATATGTGATGTAAATATTCAAAAAACACTAGAACAGTGTTATAAATTTTGCAGACTTACAGTATGTACTTGCATTATCCCAAATGATTCAAAGAATGTTTAAATCCAGAGAAATAAGCATTTTTAATATAATTGCTTATAAAATCTGTTTAATAATCACAATAATAGTGTCCTATAATAATCGTATCTTGTGGTCATGCTAATGACTTCATATTCATTTGTTGTGTGTTTCATTAGACTGCACAGAGGAACATTATAGCAACCTTAAAATGTATTTAGTATGATAAATCAATTGCTTCAGCAGTCCAGTTTCATGTCGAAGGCTTTCAGCTTTTTTCTCCTTCATACTACCATGATTGTAAGTTTTTATTTTGGCTCATTAATGAACATGATTTTCCATAGGGAGTCCCCATAGGATGTAATGAACTCCCACGATTCCACATGCAATCACAGCATCATCAGACTATGTCTTTGTTTGTTGTGAATATGTGCCCTCTAGTGGTGAAAATTACATACTGTACTTTTAAAAGGCACATATTTTACCCCTTTTTCAAGATTTAATATAAGTCTTTTGTGTCTCCAGAATGTGTCTGTAAAGTTTCAGCTCAAAACACCCATCAGATTATTCATAATACATTTTTAAATCTCTAAAACATTTGAGCTGTTTGGACAGTATAGCTGTTTTTGTTACCTGTGACTTTAATGCAAACGAGCTAGTTCTTCCCACCCACTATTCATATGTGCGTGTCAGTGGCCTTCACATAGATAAATAGCACAGTGACAGACAAGAACTTCTCCCCTCCATCTCAGACGGCCCCACCGGTACTCGCACTACACACACACACACACACACACACACACACACACACACACACACACACACACACACACACACACACACACACACACACGCACACACACACATATATATATACACATACAAACCACTTACCTCCATTCGTTCCCCTCCGTCAGCTGTTATTTCACCAGCATTCCGTCATCTCCCCTCCAGTCTCACACGAAGCATACATTTACACACACCCATTGTCTTCGTGTCTTTGTTTGTTTGTCTGTCTGTTTGTTTGTTTGTCTAGGAGGGTTTGGACTTCAGCGCGTGACCAGCCAAGGCAAGTGAAGGGATGGCGTGCGCTTATTGTGCCCGTGCCATGGCGGTCCGCACACTGAAAGTCCAAGCTTGTTATGTGGTTATAACCAGCATTGTTGTCTGTCCTGTTTTACAGGAAGAGATGGGTTGATGGTTGAATGTGTTTCATGTTATATGTATTTTATTTTCTGTTAAGCAGACGTAAATGTTTGATGTTAAAGAGATGTCGATAAGGTGAAGGTTTAAAGAAGAGAATGTTTATGAAATTACCTGAGTATGGCTTGCGCCAATTGATGGGTGGAATCTGGTGCATAAAGAGAGACGCCAGACTCCAGCTCTGGGTCACTTTACCTGGCGAGCGAGCCTGCTGTAGCAGAGCTGTGAGCAATTCCTTCTTAGTAAGTGGATAGAGTATACAGTGGTTATGTTTTCATTTTTTTCTTTGTTTGTTTTGTGTTGTAAATATTCGTCTTTATATTTTATTTGTTGATTTGATACTTTGTATTTTTATACATACATTTTTGGACACCGTATATACATATTTTTGCACTGGACTATATTTCTCACATCCTTATAGGGTTTATTTGTGGTGTCAGACCTCTCAAGCATGGTAGTGGGCCCACTCCAAGATCACAATCTTTCTTACTAAGAACTTCCCCAACTGTTATTTGTTGTGTGAGTTCACACACACACACACACACACACACACACACACACACACACACACACACACACACACACACACACACACACACACACACACACACACACACAAACAGTTTTTGATTTGCACTGGATATACAGGATATATATTAATCTCCAGTGCTGTATGGACATCCATTATGTTTATATACAAAATAAACCTGATTTAAGTCCACAAACTTTATTGAAGTGTCTTATTTTACAATTGTACTGACACTGCAACTGTGGTGATGAATTACAACGATTTTACTGTATTTATGACAGAAACGCACTGTTTTCAAAACATTTGAACCTTGTAAAACTCATTCTTAAGGTGCAGATGATCACAGCTCAACAGATCTTTTAGTCCCAGTTGTTTTGCACATGTACTGTCTTGATATAATTATACGCCTTACTACGGAAACATGTTAATACGTGTCTGTCAATCAATTCTGTGGACAGGGAAACCGCACTCCGTCACGTTACGGTGGGGCTTAAAAATGGGAGGGATTTGGATCCTATTTTAATGTCAGGAAATAAAAAAAAGACATATTGTGTTTCTATCCCCCCAATATGACTGTGGAGACACCTTGTACCTGCACACAGTTCTGTCCAAACAGCTTACAAAAGATGAAAGATAAATTCTTGCACAGGCGGATCATTCTGCTTCATAAGATCTATTAAGATGGGTTCATCTATTCATAAGATGGGTATTAATTTAGTCTTGCCTGTATATATTTTTGACTTTCAAAGTGCCATTGACTTTACTGGAGAAAAGGTATTTCCCACTTATCTCTTAGATGGCTTGAGGGTGACTAAATCAACAGCACTTTTTTTTGAGTGAAATATCCCATTTAAAAGTTCACTTTCACGTCTTTAATTAATGTGTTTCTATATATTGACTACACACTAGGGATGAAAACAGCTCTGAATTGTTCCCACTCTGTTTCCAGTCCATGTTCACCATCGAAGTCTTTGCTACAATGGGTTCATCATGTACATGAGACTAAAAGGAACACAAACTTCAGGCTTTCCGTTCCAGTCCACAAGAACATCGGAAAGAGCCGCTCCAAATAAAGAGCATTCACAGATGGCTCAGCCGATGGTGTCTAAGCTTGATCAAAGTCCGTGTCATGCTCGCGCAGGCCTGAAGATTGAGCACTTTTAACAACCATTAGTGCTGATGGTGCAATACTGGAGGACAAATTTACGTTCAAGCCCTATTCTCTGTAGTTCTGCATTTTACGATATCACCCAGTAATAAATAGCAACCTGCTTGAAAACTAGTAAAAGTCAATTTTTGGACCTTGCTGGATGTATAAAATAAAACATTCAAAAACAAAAATTAACAACAGCAACAAAAAAAAAAGTAATGAAATTAAATAGGAATAAAACAAATCAGTTAGACACAATTTTCATACTGTACTTTCAAAACTGTATTTTTATTAAATTGTGCTTTCAAAATACTTAATTCTGTGTGATTTATAAGGCATTATCTTCATGGGGACAAAAAAAAAAAAATTCCCCAGAAGATAAATTTACTGGTATTGCCATACATATGTAATGCCTTGACTCACTCAGGAAGGCAAAAGGATCGCAGGTTTTATCAAAACACGTAGATTTATTTACAAACACTCACTTGGAAGGACATCTATAATACATGAACGACAAGGGTGGCGACAAGACGCAACTGAGAATACCGGACCATGAATAACTAAACACAGGGACTATAAATACACTGGGGATGATTAAACTGATTGCATACAGGGGTGAGACACAGGTGGAGATAATGAACATGATGGAATGGCAGGAAACAGAACAAAGAGCACATGGGGAAGGTCACATGGTGAAAACAAACACATGTGGAACAGGACCTGACAATATGTAGGTACATTTGGTCCCCACATCGTAAGGCATACAAGATACACACACATACACAAGTACAAAATAAAAATGGCAAACCATAACTATGTAAATCGATTCAATTCCAGCTTGTTTGTATATATTCACAATAATTATTGTTTCAAAGCAGCTTTACAAAAGGTGCACATTATTGCATTACAAACAAACTCGGAAATGTTAAGGTTATTAGTTACAATACTATAATAATTACTAATAACTTTAATTAATAGTAACTAATAGCTTTTAGTAATAGCAGTTAAATTTATGGTATAAACATAGTTAATCTGCAGTTATATAGTATGTAGTCAGCTTAAAACTAGATTAAAGACACTTCTCTTTGCATTAGCATACACATAAAACACAAATGCTTTTGAAATCCAAATCCTCTGAAGGATTGTTAGTCTGCATTATTTAGGGTAACCGGAGCCGGGAACACTTCCCAAAAGACATTATAATTTGTTTGTCTGTTTTTATTACTCCCGAGGTTTCTAAAATCCTGGACCAGGCCGTATCCTGAGCAACTGCTGTGGTGGTCATAGAGTAGTGGAGAGCATGAGACTGATTCCTGTAAGACCCCAGTGACAGACGAGTCTTCCCATTGATCCTGAAGGGCAAGCCTGAAGACCAGCCGGTGACCTCTCCCACCTGCAGCTTCTCCACGGCGTCCAGCCTTCTCCAGCCTCTGGCGCTTAGGGCCTACTCACACTATGCCATCCGAACAGTACCCAGGCCCGTTTCCCGGATCGTTTGAGAAGTGTGAGTGCGCTGAATCAGGCAAGAGGTGTGCTTGAGCGCGGTTCACTTAGGCTTTGACACGGTACGCTTGTGTGTGAGTGCAAAACGTACCTAAGCCCGAAATTGAAAGCGAGACGTGACTTTTAAGGGACTGTTTCACATGGATTTATTATTCATTCTTACCATTCAATGAACGCAAACTGTCGTAGTTTATTAAAGACGCAAATTCCCCACTGCACCACAGCTGCGCTTTCAGCAAACCTCCTAATTACTGCAGCATGAGGACTTTATGATTGTTTATGAGCGTCAAAAGTGGCGGATCTGTTCTGCGAAATATTTGACTGCGTGTCACTGCATCCCAAACGACTAAAACAATATAACTGAAGAAATCTCCACTGTGCTGAGCGAGAGCTCTTCTCTACTGAACAGTGCATCATCGATGACGTAAGCGTACCCAGGCCCGAATGTAATGTGAGTGCGGGCCGCCGGGGGAGACGGGAGGGGGGACAAGCGTGCTTTGGCCCGGTTCTAGTCAAATTTACATAGTGTGAGTACGCCCTTAGACTGCAGATTTGCACAAGAAGTTTGGCCACATGAGAAATGGTCGTGCCCAACTCAGCCTGGTTTTTCTCGGGATTTTTTTTACCCTACTTTCGTCAGTTGGTAAAGTTTGTTCCTCGCCACTGTCGCCACTGGCTCGCATGGTTCAGGACTTGTGGAGCTGCGCATCGATGGATCTGCTCTTAAGTGTTTGGACTCTCAGCAGTGAAAATTAAACCACACTGAACTGAACTAAACTGAACTTCAACTCTGAAAACTGGACTGACACAGTTTCAATTTACTATAATATTCTATGTGAAGCTGCTTTGATACAATCTACATCAGGGGTGATCAACCCTGTTCCTGGAGATCGACCTTCCTGCAGATTTCAGTTGCAACTCATATCAAACACACCTGCCTGTAATTATCAAGTGCTGTTCAGGTCCTAATTAATTGGTTCAGGTGTGTTTGATCAGGGTTGGAGCTGAACTTTGGAGGAAGGTCGATCTCCAGGAACAGGGTTGAGCACCACTGATCTACATTGTAAAAGCGCTATAGAAATAAAGATGAATTGAATTAAATATAGGTGATGTCTGAATCATGAAGTGTATTTGCATCAATATGTATCAATTTTCAGCTTATCATCAAACATGTCTAAATAAGCATGTCCACTTTTAGTATCGTCTTGCTTCCATAGACTTTTAAAGGTTATTAAAAGTGTATAATCTACATCTAACACCAAATAGTATAGAAATTGGTCTTGTAGGTCTAGTTTGCATATCAGCATGATTCTATATAAATGAGCTTATTGGCTGATGGTGCAGGGTAAAGGCAGTTTCAGTACCGGCAGGCCATGATGAAATTGCCCTGAACTCAGCAATCAGGAGCTGAATAGGAACTCCTGTTGTTAGTGAAAGGTTCATTGGAGAAGGGGAGGTTATGGCTGTGAAATGTCAAATGGATTCAATCGCGGACTGATTGTAACAAAGTCCTATAAATGTGATCCAATAACCAAAGACAGTGCAGCCTATCTGCGAGAATCAGATCGTCCACAGCTATGATTCATTACGTTTGACAATACACACAAGGATGGTTTTAATGAGTCTGAATAGCTGCATAAATGGCATTACAGGGATTTGAATGGAGCAAATTTTAAAGGTGCCAGAGGGTGCATTGATACAATATGTTAAATTGTTCTCTGATGTCTATATGGTAGGTACGTGGCATAGGTAAGTTCAAAACTACTCCAGAAAGAGTTTATATGTTCATTTATAACCTGAAAAATTACCCTTATTAAAAAGCACGGTTTGGGGGATATTTGGAATGTTTGTGAATATTAATGAGCTCTATTCTGACCCTCCAGCTCATGTCTGTGCTTGCTCTCTCTCTCATGCACACACACAACTGAGCAAGTGAGTTATGTGTTGTGAATAAAATATAAGCTAAAAAATAATTATACCTGACAAAAGTGACCAACAGAGATGTATATTGCAGGTTTAATGCATGTAAAAACACAGTCAGGATTTAATAGCATCTCTGTTTTTAAAGTATTAAAAGTTTATTGGGATTCTTCCATTCAAGAAAAATCATAGTAGATGCTAAGTGGTATGGCATGATGCATAAATGTGCATAAAATGCTTATAGTTGAAGTCAGAATTATTAGCCCCCATTTGAATTTTTTTCATCTTTTTTGAATATTTCCTAAATTATGTTTGACAGAGCAAGGAAATTTTCACAGTATGTCAGATAATATTTTTTCTTCTGGAGAAAGTTTTATTTGTTTTATTTAGGCTAGAATAAAAGCAGTTTTGAATTTTTTTAAAAACTATTTTAGGGACAAAATTATTAGCCCCTTTCAGCTAATTTTTTTTTCGATTGTCTACAGAACGAACCATCATTATACAATAACTTGCCTAATTACCCTAACCTGCCTAGTTAAACTTATTAACCTAGTTAAGCCTTTAAATGTCACTTTAAGCTGTATGGAAGTGACTTGAATAAAATGTAGTAAAATATTATTTATTGTCATCATGGCAAAGATAAAATAAATCAGTAATTAAAACTATTATGTTCAGTAATGTGTTGAAAAAATTTCTCCATTAAACAGAAATTGGGGAAAAAATTACACAGGGTGGCAAATAATTCAGGGGGGCTAATAATTCTGACTTCAACTGTATATTCAACAGTCTACACGTGTTCGTTTGCCTCATTACAAACAGAAGTGGCACAATATACATGTTAAACTAACAAAAAAAAAAAAAAAACAGATCCTATGGGGTGGCGCTGAATAAATCTGTAATCCGTATATCCTGCATTTTGCATTCTGACAAGCTGTTAACAGATGAGATGCATGGCTGCTTGTTTCACAGAAAGCTCATTTATCTATTATTTTCAAAATAAGGGACCACATACATGCAGTAATATGTTTAACACAAGTTTAGATAAACCTAATTTAAAACTTAATATAAAATATTGTTCTAATCTCACAAGAAAACATTGTGGCCAATCAAAAGCAGCCTGGGGCATGCATATTATTAATCCCACGTGCAACATTATACTGATGATACACAGGGCAACTTTTTGAGCCATGTTGCTGGGCAACTTTGGGAAATGATCCCATAAATGGGCAGTTAGATGAGACACAGGGTAACTAATTACACCAATGGGTTACAAATACAATATTGTTGCCCATTCTTAATAGAAAAGGAACATCGCTTTGCAAAATTGCCTTGCAACATTGCCCAAAAAAGTTGCCCTGTGTATTATCATCATTACAGTTGGTTTTGTTTCAATTAGCCTGTTTTTCACGAAGATCTGACATTATTTTAATTTAAAAGAGAACATTTTCAAATCTTATTATTCAGCCATGCCTTTGGTATTCAATATGCCTATTATTATATGTCTGTTATATGCCTATATCCAGATTTCCATTCTACTGCACCTTTAAGTCACTTGGAAAACAAATTTATTGTCTAATACTGTAATATTGTTATTTTAAAGGAGTCATATGATGACACTTTGGACAATAATTAGCCTAATATAAGCCTCCAGAGTTTCAAAATGTGTTCGTGTGAAGCATACCCCAGAGAGGATTTATTATAGCCTCTCTTCTCTCATCTTGTGTGCTTGTGCTGATCAGTGGACATGTTAACTGGAAATTTACCCTTTATATATACCCAATTCACCCATACCCAATTCACCTATACCACATGGTAGATAGATATATATATCTATCATGTGTTATAGGTGAATTGGGTAAGCTAAATTGTCCATAGTGTATGTGTGTGAATGAGTGTGTGTGGATGTTTAGATTAATAAAGGGACTAGATTAATAAAGGGACTAAGCCAAAAAAATGAATGAATGAATGGATATATATAATATATATATATATATATATATATATATATATATATATATATATATATA
Organism: Danio aesculapii; assembly: GCF_903798145.1. Lineage (NCBI taxonomy): Eukaryota > Metazoa > Chordata > Actinopteri > Cypriniformes > Danionidae > Danio > Danio aesculapii. The sequence goes on along the minus strand of NC_079436.1, from coordinate 30,441,911 downwards.
TATATATATATATATATATATATATATATATATATATATATATATATATATATATATATTTTACAAAAAAAGTGTCATCTCATGATATGCAGCATCTCAATTTAGGACACTTAAAAATCATTTTTGTCTTAAAGATGAATCAAGTTTACTTACTCCTTCAGCACTTTTCACAATCATTTTCGTGATCTGGCTGCAATGCCAAGTTTGCAGTGTTATAAATTAAACATAGGCTTATAGAGTGTGTGAGGGATTTGAAGCAGAAGAACCTCTCACATACAGTAAACACTGCAGGTAAAATGATGATGTTTTAGGCTATGCTGCTATTTACTCATGCAAAATTAAACCCCAGTAAATAAATGGTATTTTTAACGGGTCAAAGACAGTTCAATCGTAAATTAACTTCTGTAAGCTTACAGCCTTAAAACGAAAATGTAACAAAAAATGGATATTAAATGCCTTATATTATTACTTTTTAAATATGATTAAAAAGCTTCAATAAATAAATAACATGACGGGTAATAATTGTGATGGAATTTTTAATAATGTCCCTCATAAGTTTAACAAACCTGATGCTGACTTATAGTGTCTGCAGGATTTCACACACACAACCACTTATGATAATAGTCATGTCAATATTTTTTGCCTTTAAATTACAATAAAAGATTAGTTTGGGTGTTATCGTGGCAATATTTGTTACATCGGATTTCCATGGTAATATCTGATTTATTTATTGTATTATTATTACGAAATCTGACCATAAATGTCAACACCCAATTTTTTTTGATGCACGTCCGAATTCTATTTTCTGCCTTTGCTAGTGGCTTCAATAGAAGCTTGTTGAACTTGGAGAAATTTAGATTTCTAAAACCTATTGAATTTTTTTTATAGTCAATGACCTTTTATGTCTAAAGATGAAGCAAAATTTGATTTCTCTTTTCCAAAAGAGTCACTTATTTTGTTTCTGAATGAATCAGTTTTTTAAACGAATCATTTGAATGAATAATTGAATAAAACACTCATTAAGAAAGAGACTTGCTGCCACCTACTGGCTGTTTGAGTGTCATATTCACTTATCCATGACTAGCCTAAACCAGAACAGAAAAAACCCACCCAAAATATTGTTTGAAAATACAGATTTTTTTTTATCAACACCACACACACACACACACACACAAACTTGCAAACTTAAAAGACGCTTTGAAACAACAACCTGCCACAGCAAATCCCTCTGTCAGAGTGTATCTGCTATGAGGATGACAGGGGAAATCTCTCTTAAACGCTGTCTGAGTTTAATTGTAACCATGGGAACAAGCAATCTGTGACCCATGTCAACAAGAGCAGCGAGATCTGGTCAATATGTCTAGTCGATAATATTCTACCTGCATTACAAAGACATGTCTTCGACTGACTCAAAAAAAAAGCGTCTCACTTGCACACATTGGGCTCTGCAGCTGTAAGCAAGCCTTCAGAAGTGCTGCTGAAACATACAGCAACAGTTTAATACATTCTGAGTCAATCAGAAGTTTCGTCCTTGCTACACATTTTTAAGACCATAATGAGTGCATTTAATGAGGCCGTTTATAAAAACAGCCCTTGAGAATGTGTATCTCGAAAAGAGACTTCACAAAAGCCATCAACCAAGAGTTCTCAAAGCGACGTGCCTCCGAGAGCCCTCGCACAAATTCATCATTGATTATCACCAAAGGACATCTGAGACGCACTTTACTTAAAGCAGCCACTCAGTGTGGGAAGTGTCATACAAGCACCGGCATGCCATACAGTGCCGATCATAGATGGAAGTCAATTCATTCTTGACACAAAAGGCTTCAGCTGAATAGGACGGAGGTGTGAAAAAGAGAGAAAAAAGCCTCACAAGTTTCCCAATAAAGTTGAATCAGACGTCTGATAATGCCACTAACAACCTTGTTTCACAAGGCCTCTGAGCGGCCTTCGATGACCCTATTAGAATTCAAATGGCCCTCGACACATCCCGCACGAGTTGATAACATGTGCTGTGGATCTGTCAGATAGTGTGGTGGCTTTGAAGGTTATCTCTATCTAGACATCCGCAAAGCAGACGAGAACTGGGCTATTTGCTAACCGACAGCGCTACGGCTGCAGCTTGTTGCTCGTTTTCCATTTAGAAAGAGAGATAGTGATAGAGAGAGAGACAGAGGGCGACCGAACACAAATTAGTCAGTGGCTGCATCTGCTCTCGTCTGATCCTCTGCCCAGTCGTGTGGTGAAAAGGTTCTGGGAGGTTATTTTAAAAAACGGGACGCACAAAGAATGCTGCAAATTGGCAAATGGGTTTGTGTTTATGAGTGACACAGGTGTGACAAAGTGATCATGAAACGTGTGAAAATGGATTCGGTGACATGGCATGAAATGAAATGCATGAATCTGATTGTAGATTTTCGGAAAAAACACACTCACACACACATACACACACACACAAAATTAATTTTGGTATGATGTTTGGGGACGTTCAAGTAAAAGTGTTTTTTGGATTTTACAGCTCTTATGTAATTAACAAGTCGTGACATGTTCATTTAAAGGGTCAAGAAACCCCCTCTTTCAGTTCAAGTCTACCTCAGAGTTAAAAAAAAAATGCTTCATGATGAGTGTGGAGCTCTGTGAGCAGAGGGAGGAGGGGGCGTGGCTGACAGAGCAGGGGAAAAAGAGGGGAGTGAACATCTGTTGTCAGTTGGCTCACAAAACGAGACACAAACCGTGAGGAGACCCGTAATTTTATAGTTCACAAAGTTAAAACACAAAGAAATAAACAGTAATTTAAAGTCCTGCTACATTTGTTATTCGTAATTTCATATACACATCATTTGTTCTATCATTATATAGATAATCATGTTTATATAAACACTATAAATGAGGAGGACTTCTCTCCTGAATTCTGGGTCTGAATGCAGACACAGTGCATAGCAGTGCAGCAGGTCTCTTGCCCTGTCTATTTCAACCATTAGCCCTGCTGGTAATCTGGAGGATTTAAAACATAAGCGAACACAGCAGCACGGCGATGTGTCTGAATGGTAACAAATTCAACTGATAAAAGACAAAGTCCGCCATTCTCCAATTCTCGTACAGCTCTCCCATCAACAATGCTTGCTGTGAACCAACAGCTTAGCTTTATCAGCCTGGACAGCATCACTGGGAATACATGAAACAAACCTAGTGGATAATGGAAACCAACATATATGACCCTCGATGGACAACTAAATACTGCATGCCGCGTGCGGATGGGGTCTTACAGCTTGGCAGGTCTGTCTTCGGAAAGCACGTGCTCTCTTGAATAATTAAGAAGCAGGGTCTTCTAATAGGATGAGAAAACTCAGCTAATAATAAGAAACATGTCATCTCTGGATAGACAGATCGGTGGTGCTATGTCATTGATTTTGATCCCGCCCCAAAAATTATTTTAAACCTAGAAGATTAAATAAGCTGACAAAAGCTCAAAATTATCCACTTTTTCCCCACAATTACAGCTGACAGGTGCTAACATTGATGCTCAACACACACAAATCTGTTAAAATCTTTTTTTAAAAAGTACTCCAGGGTTTCTTGAAGCTTTAACTTAAAATAGGCTAAGTTGAACTTAATATTTTAAGTTATGTTAATCTGAAGTTGTAAGTTTAAAGTCTGTGTGAACTGCATGTTGCAGCATTTTATTTCAGTACTATGACGTATTTCCAACTGAAATGGATTATTGAGTAGGGGGCGGGGATTTATTTTTGTGCTCCTCCTCTCATCTTTCACTTACAGCTAAACCAGTGGTTCTCAATTTTGGTCCTCGGGCCCCACCTCCCTGCACATTTTGTATGTCTCTCTTAGTTGACACACAAGGATCGGTTCATGGATCTCACTGTCAACTAGTTGATGATCTGAATCAGCAACATGGGGAGAACATGCAAACTCTACACAGAAAAGCCAACTGGCCCAGCTGGGACTCGAACCAGTAACCTTTTTGCTGTGAGGCGACAGTGTTAACCACTGAGACACCGTGCCGCCCCCTTTCAAATAAATTCCAAAACATAAAGTTTAATAAAAGACTTCACATCACTTTTTAGATAGAAATACAACATTTCAAAGTTTCAAAGCATTAATGCTTCCTTACAGAACAGCCACATCCAAGAGCTTTAATGAGCTTACATCCCTTCCAGAAGCATGTGTTTGGTAAATAAGCTGTGTCTCGTGATTGTAGACAGGTACAAAATCACTGTCCAAAACTTGAACATTCACTTGTCCTTGCTAAAAATTAATCTCAACAATATTACAAGAAAAATGATTTTCCCTATTTCCTTAATCTATCTGAAACTTTGCACTAAAGCTCTTCTCATTTCATGAGCTGCTTGTTGTAGCCCTCGTTGCTTTGGATAAAAGTGCCTCTCAATTTAATAAATATAAATGTACACATTTTAAAATAATTCTATTAAATGTTTTAAGTTTGAGAGTGAAAATTAGATGAATTTCTGCAATTTCCATTAGATGCTGGATAATATTAAAACAGTGCATAAAATTAGGTCTGACAAGCTGAGCTAAAATGGCAGACTGAATGAGTATAAACCCACTCCGCATTCCTAACAAACAAACAAAGACAAACAAAGTCTGTTGTTTTCACTTTAAGGTCCAGATATAACATTTTGATTAAATCTAGCTCTTTTTTTAACATAGTTTGAGAACATGTGATTGCATTATCATTTGTGGAAATGCATTATCTTTAATGACTGATGTGTGCATTTGTAATGTTTGTAGTTTTACAGAATACATAGTATGAAATATTAAATTTTTTTAAAATTGATTGGGTAGTTTCTGTTCATGGAGACTCATTTCTCATTTCAAAGCACAAAGCTGTCCGGGAGGTTAATAACATTCTCTGCAGAAAATACTGAGATCTAAACAAATGTTACGCAGAGTTTGAAACAGCAATTTTTTCTTTGGTCTTTTCACAAGCCAAATGTTGTGAAAGATGGAAAATAAATGGCCTGAATATGGTTGTGTTGCACAGAAAGGAATGATTAAGGGACTTCTGACATTGAATGATTACCATATCAATCTGATATTTGAGTGAGGCTGCAACATCACAGAGGGGCTCCTGGGATGAAGTGCAAATAACTTCAAATCTCTCTATTCTGACAGAAACAAATCTGAGGGATAACCATCGTCATTCTCTCACGTTCTCCATCCATGTGTACACACAGCATCACAAATGCATAAATATGTATATGGTAAACATGCACCAACTGGCCATTTTATTAGTTTCACCTGTTCAACATGTTGTTAAACCCACTAATTAATTAGTCAATCACATGACAACAAATCAGCATGTGCACATTCCTCACCATTTACTCACACTCTAATGGTTTTAAATATTTATTTATTAATGCATTGTTTCTCCTGTTAAACACAAAACAAAATATTCTGAGGAATAGCATTGACATTCAAGCAGTGAAATGAGTAATGGAAAATTATACTCACGTACCATTACTTGCCAAAACAAATGTAGTGCTAAAGTAAATGTTGTAAATACCACTCAAAGTATGACTGTAAAACCTAAAAAGTTAAGGTAACTCAAACCATTTGAGGAATTGCAACAAATCATTTAAGTTCAAATCCTAATGAGTACTGTGAACTTCATCTATTTGAGTAAACAAAGCAATATCAGCACAGTTAAACCCAATAAATGAAGAGAACCGAAACCAGCTGAGTACTGTAAAACTCAATAAGTTAAGGCAACTCAAACCATTTGAGGAAACCAATTGCTACAAACCATTTGAATTTAAAAAAATGATCTATATGAGTACTGTGAACTTACTCCATTTAAGTTGAAGTAATGAGGTATTTAATTAACTCATTACCTTCAACACCGAGTTCAAAACTCAATTTTGAGTTAACGACACTCAATTCATTTGATAAAGTTGACTGTTGGGCTTACAGTGTGAAAATTTGCTATTCTCAAAGTATTCATGTGTAGTACTGCACTGTGAAAGGTTGATGCATTTACATGTGGAGTGAAATCTGTGTATTAACTATGTATCTGTATATAACGAATGGGCAAAAATGTAGCCATGACGATTTGATAATGCATATTATGCACTTTGAAACCTTGTTGAAAAGCTACAAGTATCAAGTAACAGCTACAAGCTACAAGTAACAGCTGCTGCCTCAGACCAAACTCATGTAGCACTGATAGCATACATGCAATTTGAGCATATATTTGAAAACGTAACATTCTGTAGTGCATTATGTTATTGTTTAAGGACTTTGGTGATTTCAGTCATCAGACAGTAGAAATCCTTCATCTTCTCATCAGTGACGTAGTCTAAACAGTCTATCATCGGATGGCATGAGAAACAATTTTGTATTTTCTTGGACCCTTGTAACGCTTCCAATCCACACTGTACATATTTGCTGCATTTATGAAGGTATTATTCTACTTAGCCAATCACTGTATACAATAAAAATGAAAAATAAAGTAGTGACTGCAGGTTGAAAGAAAATGGTGCAGTAAAAGTACCGACACAGCATTTAAAAAACTAGTTAGACAAGTAGAGTACAATTCCTGAAAAGAACAAAAACAAAGCTCAAATACAGAAATTTGAGTATTTGTAATCCATCTCATTTTCATATATGTAATCTGTTTGTAATACACCACTCATAGCAATTACAAAAACAATGGCTCCTATTTCCAACATTTTTAAACATATTTTCCTCAACAGAAGAAGAAACTTAAACAGGATTGGAGTGAAGGTGTAAATGACAAAATGATTATTTTTTGAGTGAACTATCCCTTTAAGTGATTTTAAATGTGTCATGATTGTTGGTCATGTACAGCAAAAAAGAAAAAATACCCAATGAGCAGCATTTTTGTCAGCCAAAATCCCAGATGTCAGAGAAGAATAAGTAGAATGGCTCCACTGATAGGAATGAAACAGTAACTCAAACAAACAATCATTACAATTAAGGTTTGCATTCACACATCCAACCTTAAATCAGATGAGCTACAGCAGCAGAAGAGCACAATAGGTGCACAGCTATTATATAAGAACAGGAAACTGATACATTATCTCATCAAAATTGTACAACAATATAAAAAAAGTTGAGCAGTGTTGATTTCTGCTGCAACATTGGGATTGGTAGAGTCTGAATTTGGCATAAACAACATGAAACCATGAATCTATCAAGGGTTCATGCTTTTTGTGGCGTAATAGTGTGGAGATTATTTTCGTTGCACACTTTGGAGCCCTTAACACCAACTGAGCTGATCATGACCATCCTGTTATCATCACTCATGTTAAGTACTCATCTTGTGATGCTGCTTCCAGTATGGTAATGCACACAAATGTCACAAAACTCCAAACATCTAAAAATGGTATCTTGAACATCATAATGAATTAGATCATGGATATCCAGCCTACTAATCTGCAGCAACTGTGTGATGCTATGGTGTCAAAATGGACCAATATCTCCAATGGACCAATTTTTCCAGAACCTTGTTGGTATCTGTGCCGCATAGAAATAAGTCAGTTTTGAAGGCAAAATCTGGTGAAGCTATTTAAGTGTCCGGTGACTGTATACTGCATGACGTTGCTTTGAGTGATTTTAACAGCTTTAAATCTCAACCACACAGACTGATGTTTAAATTTTTAATACAAAAACAATGAATTTTGAATGAACATTTGAAATTCAAATGAAAAAAGAAGCGAAACAACACATTTGTTGTGGTAGATTCTTTATTGGAATGCATACTCATCATTTTACACTTAAGCCATAAATAACATTTCATATTACTCTGTGACCTGATCACTTGACGTGATTTTATTATTAGGACGCACAATACACTAACACAACGACAAAGCACAAGAGCTAAATCATAAATTTGTGGTTCAATACAACAACCGTTTTGGTTTACCTTGTTCATTATATATAACACAGATTTACATTCACACCAATGACACTGGATCAGACACACAGGCTCATACAGAAACACAGGGCAGTTCAGCTTCGTGCAGCCACAGCCGGAGTCGTCTGCTCGGTGGACTGCAACTGCTTCCCCAGGTACTCCCTAAAAGAAAGCACCAAAGAGCCATTAAGGCCCGTTGATCTTCTGTGACCTCAGGAAATTCCTCAAACCTTTACACAAGTAAAATAGCAGCTTTCTTAACCTGGCGATGTGTGAAAATGTCACGCATACTGAAAGAGGTGATTAGAGAAGACATAAAAGTTTGATGGCAGCATTTCCCAACAGCCGTTTCTCCAATCTAACTACACTTAATTCAACCTGCCGTCCTGAATTATCTTCACAAGATTCGATTCCTTCAAGTCTGATTCTTGAAAATGTCATTTTACCAGAGAGAGTTAATTCTGAACGGCACTTGTGGTTTGTCAACTGTTGGGAAATGTCATTTAAATCCTTTCTAAGTGTCCAGCATCCTGATGCGGAGCTGAAGCCGTCAGCATTTCCTGCCCTTATGCCAAACCTTGTTAACAGTTTGTGACCTTTTTTAAAGTGGTGTGTTTAACTTCAGGCTGCAGGTGCTTCAGATAAGCTTTAAACCCTTTAGATTTCAGATACACAGTACGGTTGAGAGAAAATGTGACCATTTTCTTCATTCTTAATTTACAGAGAATCATCACCAGCACGTGCTACAAGCCAGGGGAATGGCAACACAGGAAGCACCTTTTTTAAAATACACAGCAGAGACATGACACCGTAGTAATACAGTGACTGTGCACAGCAATGAGCTCAAACAAACCTTATCATCTACGAACAGAAACTGCTGTATGTCCACTGTTGTTTATGAGGACACCTAAAATAGTTTGCCATGTGCGAGTGCACTACAAATAAGGTTTTGTGTCTAGCCCAAATATCTAAACATTTTCAAATCAAGAACTATTTTCTAGACGAGCCAAAAATATTCTTGTTTTAAGAAATAATATGCCAAAATTAAAACAGGCAAAATGATCTGCCACTGTGGTATGCAAAATAATCTTGTTTTTCCATTTTTGTCTACATATAATTTTGCTTACCCCATTAACAGATTATTTTGCATGTTTTAACAAAAAACTCAATTCATTTTGGCATATTATTTCTTAACACAAGACATTATTTTTTGCTTGTCTAGAAAATGCTTCTTGATTTAAGAATTTTTAGATTTTTAAACTAGACAAAAAGAAAGCTGCAAGCAGCAATGAAAGGGACCCTGCACTGGGGCTCACCACCATCTGGTGGCTTTAGACCCTCAAAAATGTGATTCATTTTAAAGAAGAAAAAAAACGGGGCAATTCTAAATAAATATCTAATAATAATTTTTTTTGGCGTTGTGATGCCACTTTCTTTCTATTTGTGTTTGCTTGTTGTGTGTCTATATTTGAAACAATAACTTGTTTCAGACATGATGTGCAGTGGTGGAAAGAGTACTAAAAAAATCATACTTAAGTTAAAGTACCATTACTTGCCTAAAAAAGTAGTGCAAGGAGTAAAAGTATCTGTTGTTAATATTACTCAAAGGATGAGTAAAAAGTAGACCTTTCAAAAGTACTCAAGAGTAGAGAGTATGCAAAGCTGATGCATTCACTTGTACTGTAATTTGTGGATGTGTGTAAACGTAACATTCCGTATTTTATTTAGTTATTGCGCAGCAGGCACAAAATGTCATAAGACGTTTATATTAGATTGGATTTAGGTTGTGATGTCGGGTGACTTAACTTCAATATCTAGCCAGCATCTAAGGACAATGTTATTTTAATGTCCAATGATGACGTCAAATGACGTTAATATTTGGTTGATTTTAGGTTGTGTTAGAAAGTGACCAAAATCCAACGTCAAGCCAACATCTTAAACCAACGTCATGTTCGTCAAATACTGACATTTATTTGTCAGGTATGGCAACCAAAATCTAATGTCTGATAGACGTCATAGTGGTAACGTCCACACAACGTCAAGCTGTAACATCATTGGATGTTGATATTTGGTTGTTAAGTTGGACGTTGAATATTGACGTCAGCCTGACTTTGGGTTCTGATGTCAACCCAATTTTTATTCCCCAACAAACGACGATGGGGTACAATGTCAATCTGTTGTCATGCTGACGTCCTGTGCCCGCTGGGAGTTTAAGGCCATTTCAGTCATCATACAGTAAACATCCGTCATCTCCTCATAAGTGACATGCATCTAAACAGTCTCTGGGTCAATACGTGTTAAGATTTTGGAAATCTTCTTGGACACTTTTAATGCTTCCAAACAGTGTGGTGCAATTATAAATCGCCCATGTCTTGAGGTAGTTCATTATGATGCAATTTACCTTCTATGTGTGATTTGATTGCACAGGAATCACAAGACTAATTTTTCTAATCCCCATAGACAAGAAAAAATAAAGTAGTGACTGTAGGTTGAAGGAAAGTAGTGGAGTAAAAGTACTGATACTGCACTAAAAATTCTCAAGGAAAAGAAAAATTTTAATTTACTAAATAGTTTTAAAAATGTGTACTTTTAGAGAAAAACTACTCAGAGTTATTGAAGTATTTGTTGTTTGTTACTTTACACCACTGTTGATGTGTGAATAACTTGTATGGCATTACTGTGTTCTTTGAGAAAGTATGACAACTACTGCAACTTTCTGTCTTACACCATAGCCTACTAAAAAAGTACCGTTAGCAGTGGAGAGGCAAGCCTGATCAAGGTGACCCATACCGAACCATACTATACTGAACTGAACCATTCTGCTCTGTGGAAAGTTAATCGGGTACCTGCCTGTACATTATCTGACACCCTATTTAATTGAAAGTGTAACTATCCAGTTCTCACTGACTCTGCAAGATGGTGAAGTGTTCTAAAGAGACAGAAATCCTCTGACAGCAGGATGTCCTGGAAAGGATGAGGCAATTGGTTCAGCATTGTAGCTCGAATTGCTCATCAGTTCAGGGCAGAAAAGGATAAGAATCTCGACACAGTGTCTTTTTTCAAATATATTATTTTCACCTTTTTCATGGTTTGCAGATAGGAGTAGAGAGTGGGGAAAAGACTGCAAGATAGGTGCCTGTGTTTTTAAACATAAGGATAGACACACAGACAAGACACAGCATCTTGATAAAAGATTTCGAATTGAAAGCTCTGCAGTGACTGAATCTCTCATCAGCAGAAAATTTAAAATAAAAAGACTAGATTTATCTTTGCTGAGAAGCATGTCATGCGGTCAGAGTACTGGTTCAAAATTCATTTTAATGATTAAAACCTTTAAATTATTTGGGTCTGATGGGAAGCATTGTGTTCTTTGTAAAACTGGGGGAAGACTGAACCTAAAGTGTGTATATACTTATGCAAGAAACATCTCATGGATGCATTGGGACACATCCTCGGTGACATATCCTGGGATCATTGGGTGTTTCAGGTATTTCAACATCTTATACTCTCACCCAGGCGACCCAGCCATCAGGGTTGATCAAGTCCTGACTTGCATCCCAGTAGCAGTCCATGGATCATCCCTCTTAATCCAAAGCCACCTTACAGCATTCTCTGTGGCTTCGCTTGCGGATCGAACGGCCCTCTTATTTGCCACCCCTGTAATGCCCGAACGACTGAGCACTTTGCAAAGTGAACTCCCTGCAAATCCTCTTCATCCTACTTCTATGGGCTCATAGAAAGTTCTTCAGCCTCTCTCCCTGCACTCCTCCACCAGTTCCTGGTACTTAGCGCATTTCCTCTCTAAGCTTCAGAATGATTAGTTGTTTTGAAGCTTCTGAGATGACTATCATATCTGGCCGGAGACTTGTTGTTGCAATGTGATGAGGAAACCTCAGCTGTTTTCCCAGGTTGACAATAAATACAGGAAATCAGTGATAGGTGGATGAGGATGCAAGAAGAGTGAAGGCAATTTTGATGCAGAACAATGAGCCTCATCATACAAGCATGATGTGTAAAGCAGTCCTTGAAAATGATAAATTATGAAAATGGAATGGCAGCCTAGAGTCCTGATATAAACCTGATTGAAAATTTATAAAAATAAAAAGTGGATCAAGATCAGAGTAGAACAGTGTGAGAGAGTAGTAAATGGCCTGAAGACTAGTAGCAATGTCCAGTGGGGGACTAGTGATGTCCTGTGAGAGGTTAGTGATGTCCTGTAAGAGGCTAGTGATGTCCTGTGTCCAAGGGGCATTTTCTACTTAATTTTGACAACTGTATCCTTCACAAATTGTAGTTTTACTCTTTGTTTATGCTACAGTCAATGGTATTTTCTAATCTACATCACTATGTTTTCCATAAAATAAAGGGATTTTATTGAAGTGCCATTTGTAAAACTAGCATGGTGTTAAATAATCAAATTTTAAATCTTACTGTAGATTCCTCATATCTGAATATTCATTCTTATCAGACTACACAAAAAATCCCCCCCACACAATAATATCAACAGAGACCTATGGTACAACATGTGATGTGTCGAGAAGTTCATCCATTTGAATTAATTCTCCGAAGTTCTTTGAGTACACATGCGGGGTAGTAGAGTTCACACATTTTCTTCCTTTCTTGGCTAATGGACTAAATGAGAACACACCTGCCATTCATTAACTGTCATTTCTGGCAGCTTGTCAAACAGCAACCGGGCTCGACTTGCCAGGCTTCAGCACATTGGCTGAGATTTGCATGGGAACAAAGCAGATAAGCGGCACGCTATTGTACATCAGTGCAAAGAACCACTGAGAGCTGATTCATCGGGGATCCGGCGAAAGAGATAAAACAGCATCAAATATGAGGATTAATAACAGCTTGACTTCCAATTTGTGTATTAATTGAACTAATATGTTCTTGGCTGGATTGCAAAACAGGATCAGGATGGCATTACGTGTTTGTTGTGTAGATAAAGTAGTCCCAAGTTTCTCAAGCAGGATTTATGAAAAGGGGGGGGGGGTGTCAGTTGAAGAAAAGCTATTAATATAATATTTATAAAATGTCAAACTAAAATAAAGAAATAAACAGAGTTGCATAATTAATTGATTTAGGAATGCTTCAATTCATCGGCCACTAATCACATTCCGTGACTTGATCGCTTGTCACTTGACGGTTCTCATGAACCAATTGCAAGGGCTTGAGGCTAAGATGTCAACAAAATGACCCAGATGCTAGAGAAGGGAGCAAAAAACTGCCCCCGCACAGTTCAGCACGCTTTTACGGCTGAAGTGAAATGTGAAAATGAATGTTAAGTGTCAATTTGCACAATTACATGTAGATTAGCAGATGTTGCTTCAGATTCAGCATCTTTTTTATCAGATGTTGAAATGTATCCTAAGTTAAGGCACCCTAAGTGCCTTAAAACTAATAGGCAATGCGGTCAAATGATGGCAGCTTCGCTTTGGACTGCAGACAGAAGAAGAACCTGAGCTGACATTTCACATAGTACAGATGACAATAGGTTCTATGTGTGGGTCAAGGGTAATTGAAAATTAATGTCAGATTAGTCACACTGCTTCGTGCTAATTGAAGTGAAGCTTCAAACTAATATGAAGATCAGCAGTAGTTGACATTCATATATTAAAAAAAAAAACCTACGTAAACCTTCACAAAGGTCTTAATAAAAACAAAACCTCACCAAACTTAAGCGCAGTAGAAAATGATTATGCAGAGAAGCACATTACCTGGCAAATGAATCATTATGCTGAAATCTATTTCCATATCCAACTAAAATACACTATGAATCATCTCTGAGGTATAATTTAGCAAGTTTCCTATGCTTAAATTAGACTTTATATTTTACATTTACAGTGTGTGTTCTCAGATTTTTGGAGATGAATAGCATCGAACACAACCTAAAAAATACACAGCTCTCCAGAACAAACAGAATGCTAACAACAATCCCACTGTTCACACTTCAGCAAAATCTCCACCTGCAGTCCGCGTTCAATTTTCTGCCAAAATCTACCATCGACCGAAACAGCAAGATTCATGCGAGGATCACGATGTCAGCTTGATGACTTCAAGAGACTCTTAACTTTTTTCTTAACTAACAGCTCAAACTGGCTCCTTCATATCTTTCAATGTCAAAGTTTTGTACAGAACAGTAAGAAAAGTTAGCCCATCTGTCAAGGGCGAGTGTTCCTTCTCATTCATCAGACACACACACTCATCCTCGGATTGTAGGTTATATGAGATGCTTGACTATGTCTGTGGCCTTATTCATTCAACCTGTGGAGAATACAGCCATGACCCACAGCGACCTTGTGTTTATAGAGCTGTAGCTGATTTTGAAAAGCAGAAAAGAAAGGGAAGACTCTGAGGTGACTGTCGGCATCAAAACACCACGAACGCGGTCTTTTAAAAACATTAAATTAGAAAAGGAAGAGCTGATTAACAATCTACCTGCATCCTAAGGTGTCTCAGAATTTAATGACTGAGAGAATTCAAATGAATGCTCTATTACTCTGAGGACTGCTTCTAAAATTACCTCATTTTAGAGTTTCGGAGCTCAAGAAATGGTGATAATGAAATCTCATGGCACATCAGTACTGTCCCACGATGAAAATGAAGGAAAATAATGAAATCTTTAGAAATAATGAGTGTAAAATAACACCATATGAATATTCAGTCCAAAAAGCACTCTTAAAGGGCTCAATATCTTTGCATAATTGTACTTTATTCAGTTCTAAGCCAGACTACATTTTAATGCTAATATTGTAAATGTGCCAGTATAGCTATTACAGCTCATTTCCTGTGCAGGTGTCACAATAAAAGCATAAAAACAAGACTGTATCACATAATGGTGCATATTAATGATGGGCATGACACGTCACTGTTAATCTGTCAATGAAAATAAAGACGAAAATTGTTTGTTGCATATAGCTTCACACAAACAGAAACTTGACAGCTTCTGCACTAGTAATGTGACTAAAAACTATTAATGAGCGCACTCTGATCTATTCATCTAATGAATGAACAGCACATCATTGTTGACATTGTTGACTAAAATGTAGTTAAAAGGATAGAAACTAACCAATGTTTATTTTTGTTATAATCTACTGTATTGCGCTGTTTATTCAGCAGACGAGAAGATCAAAACATGTGTATTCAGTATTCAGTCTTGTTAGGTTATGCAGCAGACCTGTTTGTTTCATGTTTCATTCATGGTCATGCTGTTTTTAAGTGTTAAATGTGCTAAAATCTTGATGAAATGAAAAAGACAAAAGCATGTATGTTTTAATTTTAAATACACTACCTGACAAAAGTCTTGTCATCGATCCCAGTTGTAAGAGCAACAAATAATAACTTGACTTCTAGTTGATCATTTGGAAAAGTGGCAGAAAGTATATTTTTCAGATGAATCATCTGTTGAACTGCATCCCAATCATCACAAATGCTGTAGAAGACCTACTGGAACCCGCATGGACACAAGATTCTCATGGAAATCAGTCAAGTTTGGTGAAGGAAAAATTATGGTTTGGGGTTACATTCAGTATGGGGGCTTCTGAGAGATCTGCAGAGTTGATGGCAACACGAACAGCCTGAGGTATTAAGACATTTGTGCTGCCCATTACATTACAAACAACAGAAGAGGGCAAATTCTTCAACAGGACAGCACTTTCATATTTTAGCCTCCACACTGAAAAAAGTGTTGCATGCAAAACTGTTGCAAACAATTTATTTGTGTCGAATTTAAACAAACAAATTCAATTGAGCAATGTTCAACTTAATTTGTTTGTTTAAATTCAGCCCAAATAAATTGTTTACAACCACTTAACGTAAAAAAAATTTAGTAAATCCAAGGAATTATCTTTGAATATTTTTTTTCAGTGCACATCAAAAGTCATGAAAGCAAAGGAGTTCAAGGTGCTCCAGGATTGGCCACCCCAGTCACTAGAAATGCACATTGTTGAGCATGTCTGGGGTAAGATGAAGGATGAATCATTGAAGATGAATCCAAAGAATCTTGATGAACTGCAAGAAAGCTTTCTTTGCCATTCCAGATGACTTTATTAATAACTTATTAGAGTCATTAAAAAGATGTGAGGATGCAGTCGTCCAAGCTCATGGGTACCATAGACAATATTAATTCCCTTTCCACTGCACCAGGAGTTTATATTCTATACTGTACATTATTTCTGTTAATGACAAGACTTTTGTCTAAGCAAAGTCAGACCTTACTGTCCTAATTAAATAATTAAAAATCAAGGCATGATCATATTTTATTTTGGTAAAATAAGAGTAATCTAGAGGCCTTTGCTTTTCATATAAGCCACTTCCGATACCAAATGATCAACTGGAAGTAAAGTTATTATTTGTTGTTCCTAAAACTTGGATAGGCGACAAGACTTTCGTCAAGTAGTGTATGTTTTATATATTGAAAATGCAATGAATATTAAGCTAAATGTAAAGATTTTTAACACTGACAATAAGAAAGTTTTCACAAAATAGCATGTTATAATTTCTGTAACATCATGTGACATTGAAGACTGATTTAAAGAAGCTTAAAATACGCTGAATGCCATCACATGAATACACTGTCTAGATAATCCATTAATCCATCCATGAATACATATGTACATACATGCATATGTGTTTGTGTAAGCATGCATTTATTTACATTTTTCCACATTTACAGTATGAATCAATTCTAAATGAACTGACGCACATAACACTGCAAAGGGTGGTTTTGCTTTTGCAATGAACTCTAGCTTAATAGTTTCTGCTATTCCAATCAGGACTTCATTTCCGAATCAAATTATGTTTCATAACAGTGAAGCACATCTGAGAGATTTCATGCTAAGCTGCATCAGACCTCAGATGAAGTCCTTAGGTGCGTAAAGGCTTCTACAAAGCAAACATGGGGGAGGGAAGTAGATTAAACACTGTGTCATCCAACAAGAGAAGACTGTGGAGTCATTGGTTGAATTTCTGCACAGGCACAGTGGCACACCTCCAGGGGTTAACCCAGATGGTACAGATACAATAAGCTAACAGCATGCAAAGCCGGCCATCCAGAACTGTGCCAACTCAAACATCTTCTCCTCCTCCTGTTGCCATGATACCAAACAGTCTCTTTGGAGTGAAAATGGGGAAAAGCGACAGCCATAGTGTGGCGACAGCACCACAACTCTCAAGGGGATAATAAACTGAACGCACAAGGCTTCTTTTAGCTATTTTCTACATCCAACTAGGAGTTCTATATGGTAACACTTTACAAGAAGATTCCATTAGTTAAGTTAGGGATACATGCATCCAGGAGGTTGTTAGTGAATAATAAATCCCAGCAGGCTTATCGGCAGACTGAAGGGCTTTATTTTGCAAAAATAACCGTCCTCAACGTGTTTTTTTCCAACTTATTACATGGCTACTTGCCACAAAACAAAAAAATTAGACACAAAACATTGTTCTGAGATGTAGTTGTATATAAATTCTTCGATTAAACGCAAAAATGCACTGTAAAAAGTGATTAATTACTTAGAAGAATGAGTAAACTCATTGCCTTAAATGCGACAAGTTGAGTAAATTCATTGTACCCATTGTAACTCGGAACTGTTAAGTTGATTTAGCTTATTTTTGATAATATTTTATCTAATGATTTTAAAAGCAACAGGTTTTAAGTCAAACCAACTAATCATTTTGTGCAGTGTGGAGCTGATGGAGCAATAACCTGGGCAATACTTCATCACAAGATGGCACCAGACCGTCAACAACGCAAAGTTGACGGAAACTAAACTAGCTGAATGGAGCATATACTGACCTGTGTATTATTCATACACAAGATGGCACCACACAGGCATATGAATGCGAGCAGATATAGACATGACCAAAATGATTCATACTCCAAGGTATGGTGTATTGAAATTTTTTTAACGTATTAGTAAATGTTAAAATTAACATTAAATATGAATAATAAATACTATAGAAGTATTGTTAGTTTTAGTTTTTTAATAATTAAAGAGGCACACAATGTGTGATGGCCTAAATGCCATAAAAACAAGACGTGAGAAGATCATCTGAAAGCCATGACAGATACCTCACAGATAGACTATAAAAGCCTCTTGAGAAGAGCACAGCAAATGAAAATGGATGCAACTGGATTGGAAAGATGGCTTTTGAAAGGCCACTCTTCACAACAGCACCTTGGAAACCATGTTCACCGAATCTTAACTCAGTCATCCGGCTATTACATCCCCTGTAATTTCTTCCTCCAATTAAGAATACAAATAAGAGTTGGCCTTCACCTCCCTTCAGATCTTCAAATAACACGCTGCCTCTTCAGCCCAATTGCTAGTTTTTAATAGTTCCCTTTTAACTCCGGGTTCATATTTGAAAGGCTTAAATTGAGATGCACCATTACATTATTCTGCAGAACAATCAAAACTTTTGTTTTGCTCCCTTTTTTTTTCTTTTTGGTGGTGACATGTTCAGCCTTGCGCCAAACTGCAGTAAAAGTATGCACAATTAATTCAGAAAATTACACATAAGCCATTTAGCTAGCGGTAAATAATTGCCATAACATACAGAGTCATAGTTGTCAGATGTTTTATACTACATATGTTATGGCATAATTTATCATTTACATTTTGAGCTGTTGAGATATATATGTGCACTTCATTTTAAGTATCTGGCTAACATCAAAAGAATGCTCAAGTTTACGAACAATGATCACAAGGCAAGGCATGCACACTAAATGTTTCTGACCTACTTTTCTGTAACATATTTAATTCATATGAACATTGCAGACTATTTTAAACTGTTTACAAAATTCCAGTTTTCAAGTCTCTACTAATGAGGTGATGAGATGATCTGAAAGCCATACAAAATGTGCAGAGTTAATCTAGGAGCTGCAATACTTTTGAGATGATGCTTGGTTTCTTTCCAATAAACTTTGCTTTTGTATGCATATTTCCATACAGGCAGTAAACAAAACTAGTGATGCACAATATATATGCTACTTTACCTGATCTGCCAATAAATGCTTATTTATATAAGCCATTATCAACACACTTGTTCTTGTTACAGTGTAACTATTCATTTACCTACGGAGTAATATTTAATATTACTAATTGCATAAGAAGAGTTCAGATGCAAAAAATGTGAAATTTTCTTCTAAATTGAGCATTTTTAATAGGTTTCTATGAGTAGGTTCAGTAATTTCACTTTCATGCCAAAGAATAAGTTCTTTTCATGGTCTTTATAGTGAAATGACTTAACATAAACAAAGGAGGCTGAGAAAAAAATTTATTTCTATGGAAATTTCAAACAGCACTTTAAGGTTTTTGTATCTGAACCCTTCATTTATTTATTATATGGTTAGGTTTTAAATGTAGATTAGGTTTAGGATTATTTGTATATAAAAATGCACAATTAATTGGAATTAATATAGTAAGTACATGAAACATATGTAACAAGGACTCCTTAATAAGGCATTTGCAAAATAATTATGAATTAGTTTAACCGGTTGAACAATTGGCCATGAAGGTTTTGACTGGCTTCCACATGATGAGATACTTCACACATAGCAGACTTCAGACTTACAATTAGCAAATATCTTTTGGAAAAATAAAGTTCTAGATATTTCCTTGTGTTCCTGAGTATTTTTCCTAATTAAAATCAATCGACCATTATATTCGTCTGCTTTTTCTTTTTGTAACGAACTATTGTTTGCCTCATCTATCAAATAATGCGGTCGGTTAAATAGCTTAACCAACTTTAATGTTTTCCTTTTCCCATTATAACATTTTTGTTTTGACATATTTGGATTGTATAATTAAACTTGTAGGGTCATTAAAAGCCAACAACAGACACACTTCAGTCTAGGTGCACACTATAAGTGGTAACATATTTCCTCTCCTAAGCATCTGCCTCCATAAATCTATTTCTCCTGCAGTGTGGCTGATGATAAAGATGAATTATTCGGACACACTTTATGGAGCGCATTCTCCCTATGCAGGAGTGATCTATACCACTCAGGCACCATTCAAGCGACTTGTATTCTGCTCAATTGGATGTTAAACTTTCAATCTGAAGGCTAATTTAAAGCTCCGGTAATGAAATGCTGACACCAAACAATTACTCAAGAAACCACTGTACACTAGTACAGGTCTATTGTGTTTTTAACACACATGTGTTGTGTTCTTGGGCCTTTAAGGTTTATAATTGCAGTTGAAAGTGTAATCTGAAGCTCATAAGGATGAATGCAGACACAATAATGAGCTACATGTGTTAGGTTGGACTTGTTCTGAACCAGCATCTCAGCAGCGTTAATTCAACAGTACGCCTCTCACAAATACACTGACCATGTATTGAGAAAGTCATCTTTTTTTCCCCATGTATTTTGTGCCCAGGGTTTTAATCAAAGATCAACTAATGCAGAAAAGACACAATGGTCCATTGAATAATTCATTGTATAGTGAAGTGCTGAAGTGAGAAAATTACTATGGCGCGGCAAAATGAGATTAAGAGAACGCTCCTTTCCAGGTCGCTATTGAGGGCAATGCTGCATCAGGCACAAATACACAGGCTGTTTAGCTTTAAGGACAAATACAATAACAAGAATTACTGTCAAGAGGTGAGCTGTACATAATACGTGTGAGATTTTAGGTTAAAGAGATTATGGTGTCATGTGTAATTATACTGTAAAGAAGTCTTGTAAAAAATAAAAAACAGCATTAAATGAATCTGGTTGTTTGTGCACAGCACAAACTGATTGCAGTCCAATAATGAATACAAAGTTAAACATACCAGTTATGCACCATGAGCTTCTGGACGGCCAGCAGGGCATTATAGCGGACAAGCTGGTCTTCATGATGCATGTGGTTCATCACCAGTTGTTTACCACCCAGCTGTTCGATCACCCTAAAGGACAGAGAAAGCAGAGAGAAGCCGTTCCGGATTATTATGTTCTGCAAGATGGGTAATAACACAGGCCTCTTCGCCTTTCAATTTAACTCTGGGAATAACAGAGAACAACAGCTGCATTATTTCTGCCGATGCCAATCATTCAAATGAAAAGGCATTTTACTGCAGAGCCAACTCAAAAAACCCCAAAAACTTAATCATCACCTTCAGCTAAAAACAGACATTTTCTGGAAAAAACATGACAAAAATGGGAATGTGACATTTTCTGTCGAAACTGTGAAGGAAAATATTGTGGTAGGATGCTAAGGTGCCCTTTTAAGAAAAGGTTTAATACAAAAAAAATGCACATACATACACACATACAATGGTGTGAAAAAAGTGTTTGTCACACTTAAAGGGTTTAGGTCATCGTTCAATTTTAAATATTAATCAAAGCTAACATAACTAAACACATCAGGCATTGAAAGTTATATAAGTATATATAAGTATATATATATATAACTTAGTTTCAATGCCTGATGTGATTAGTTATGTTAGCTTTGAATAATATTTAAAATTGAACGATGATCTAAACCCTTTAAGTATATATATATATATGTATGTATGTATGTATGTATGTATGTATGTATGTATGTATGTATGTATGTATGTATGTATGTATGTATGTATGTATGTATGTATGTATGTATGTATGTATGTATATATATATATGTATATATATATATATATATATATATATATATATATATATATATATATATATATATATATATATATATATATATATATATATATATATATATATATATATATATATATATATATATATATGTATATATACACACACATACACGCAACCTGACAAAAATTGTCGCTTATCCAAGTTTTAGGAACATCAAATAATAACTTGACTTCTAGTTCATCAATTGGTATCAAAAGTGGCTTATGTGAAAGGCAAAAGCTTCTAGATTACGCTTATTGTACCAAAATAAATTATTATCATGCCTTGATTGATGCCTTGAAATCATTTTGAGTGATTTTTAATTATTTAATTAGGACAGTAAGGTCTTAGACAAACGTCTTGTCACTTAACTTAAATAATGAACAGTATAGAATATAAAGTCGTGGTGCAGATGGAAAAAAATTATATTGTGTATGACTCCCATAAGCTTGGAGGACTGCATCCATACATCTCTGCAATGACTCAAATCACTTCTTAATAAAGTCATTTGGAATGGCAAAGAAAGCGTTCTTGCTGGACTCCCAGAGAATCAAGGTACTTTGGATACATCTTCAATGCCTCCTCCATCTGGTGACTGGGCTGGTCAATCCTGGAGCACCTTGGCTTTCTTTGCTTTCAGGAACATTGATGTGGAGGCTGAAGTATGAGAAGGAGCTCTATCCTGCTGAAGAATTTGCCCTCTCCTGTCGTTTGTAATGTAATAGGCAGCACAAATGTTTTTATGCTTCAGGCTGTTGATGTTGCCATCCACTCTGCAGATCTCCATGCGGGTTCCAATAGGTCTTCTGCAGTATTTGTGATGATTGGGATGCAGTTCAACAGATGATTCATCTAAAGAGTCTACCTTCTGCCACTTTTCCAAATGATCAACTGGAAATCAAGTTATTATTTGTTGCTCTTACAAATGGGATCGATGACAAGACTTTTAAAATAAAATAAAGTAAAAAATAAAATACAATAAAATAAAACATTAAGCAAAATATACTGTATAAGTATACTGTAGATTTTTATTCAATTTAATGATGCAACTAGAAAGATTGAGACGAAAAATATAATCGAATTTAACCCTTTTTGTAATAAAAGAAAAAGTCCTATTAAACTTGTCATTAGATCATTCAAAAACAGAGCTGCATTTTGTTTCATCACATTTACTAACTCGATTTTTGACGATGCTTTGTGAAAGATTTCAAAAGAGCTCAAGCTTCTCTGACACAACACTAATTGCTGAAAAGTGCTAATTAACTTTTTTGCCATTTAACTTGATCTGAAATATTCACAGCAGAACAATGGCGCATTCTATGACAAATATTTCAGATGATTTATGCTCCCACATTGCATTGTCTGTGGAGTTTTGTTTTGATGGTCCTTTAGAAATTTTGATGACCATAATTCTTATAATAAATCTCGTTATATTTAAACTAATTGTAACTTTAGGACTACATCTTAACTAACTGATTGTGGAATTCGACCAATGGTCTTAAACTAAATTCCAGGAGGGCCGCAGCTCTGCATTGTTTAGCTCCAACCACCTCCAACTCACATCTGCTTAACAGTCTCTAGTAGTCCTGAACGCTTTGATTAGTTGGATCAGCTGGGTTTGATTAGTGTTGGTGCAAAAGTGTGCAGAACTGCAGCCCTCCAAGAATCCAGTTTAAGACCTATGAATTAGATGATTTAGGTTAGGGTTAGTATCATAAATTGACATGCACTTTTAAAGTTACATATAAGAAAATAACTATGATAAGATCATCAAAATGAAGTGTTGATGTATTTGGTGAAAATGTACAATCACTTCTGGATTCTGGACTTTGGGTAGACAAAAAAAAAAGACAAATCAACGTTGACACTATATCATCAAGTTGAAGGTGAATACATTTACTGTACCTCTCTGTTTGAAACATAATTTTAAGTTACTTGCAGACATATTTTTTACTGTTTTGGTGCATTGATCTTATCCACCAAAACTGAGCAAATCTGTCATTGAACATTGTTTTGAATATTAAAAGTCTGTAATACTAAGAAAAAAAAAACTAGATCTAAGAATTTCTTAGACACATGGCAAATTCGCAAGTTACATATTGAGCCACTGAAATGTCTTGATGTTGTACAGCAAGCTCAGAGCTTTCGCCCCTTCTCAAAAGTCAGGTTGATGTTTACTGTGATTTTAGCATGGGCTCATTTTGACTGCAGGTTGCTTGGGTTTTGAAAACATGCGATTCCCCAGATGTCAACAATGATTGCTATTTGGGGCTTTCTAGATTAAAGGCAGCCATCTATGACACATTTAGAGGGCTGATTTTTCTGATATCAAAAACGTCTACGTTCATTCTGCGGGTAAATGTAGCCCAGAATCTGTAACCAGATCTTTTTCCCCACATGTGACTTGTATAGGTTTTCCTCATGACAACGTGAACAGGACTAAAACATAGTATTTGAATTTATCAATAATGCTAAAT
The DNA here is from genome assembly GCF_903798145.1 of Danio aesculapii. Classification (NCBI taxonomy): domain Eukaryota; kingdom Metazoa; phylum Chordata; class Actinopteri; order Cypriniformes; family Danionidae; genus Danio; species Danio aesculapii. The sequence goes on along the minus strand of NC_079436.1, from coordinate 30,417,889 downwards.
CCAATAGAGGTCAGATGTTCTAAAATGCACTATTAGTTAAATGTCTAACTACTTACTAACAAAGCATGATTGCTCATATAGAAGGCCAAGATTGTAAGGCTCAATTCAAAACCCATGTGAAAAAGTGGTCATGTACAGATTCAAAGCAATGTAATTCTGGAGCAATTTGGACAATAAACATGCAGAGTTGGCCTGGGCGATTTGGCTCGATAACGATTAATGAATGATTTTATTTTATTTATTTATTTTTGCTGACATTTATTTTTTACAGTAAATATGCATTTTTTTCTTTGGTACAAGCTGCTCTTGTTGCTGTTTTCTTAGTGTTTACTTTGTCCATGCTCGACATGTAGGCAGAATAATGAAACAGAGCGGAGTCATGTGACTTCACACGATGTAGGGAAAGTAATAGGAAATAATTGACCTGGTAAAATGTAATCAATTATAGGTTCTGAATGTCGATTTCGATTCCTTTTCAATTAATCGCCCAGCCCTAATGAAGAGTAAAGTTTTATTCAACAAATGAAGTGAAATTATATTAAAAACAAAAACAGGTTATAGCCATTTAAATTTGCTGTAGTAAAAAATATAATTAAATAATAATATATAATTAAAGTAATACACTATTTAAAATAATTAAAATATAATTTGAACAGAAATATGAGTTAAATTTTATTTAATGTCAAGTTAAAAGCCATCAGTCTAAAGAAGTCATGTATGTTGTGCTAGTTATGTTCTTTGTATAGATCCTAATAAATTACTAAATTTGATTCACATAACACAGGATTATTTACAACTTTTGAAATTCAAAACAGCAATCAAACATTACATACAGTTCTTTTAAAACATAAATATATATATTTTTAAATAATATAGATAGGACTAAGACATCATTTACAACTGTAGTTGGGGGTGTCAAAATTAATTGTTTTTCGGTGCACCACGATGCAGACGCGAACAATTCTGTATCGGTTCAGTAATAATCATAACCAGTTATTATGTACTGACATCATTTATCTCATATGCGCTATGTCGCTTACTATGGCGAGGGAGGCGAGCGCGAGTATTTACAACGCTCCAACTACTTAAAAACGCAGAAACTGTGCACAATTTCACTGTGTGTGTGTTGGCTGGACTGTCTTTCAGTGATGCTCACAGCAGAAGCTCCTATTTCACTGCGATTGAGAGAATGAAAGTAAACTCCATTTCTCTCTCTCTCTCAAGCTATCACTGTGGCCCATTTGACCTGCTGGCGTGACTTTTCCTCTCCTCTCGGCTGTTACAGCGATACTTCTGGATAGAGGTCTGGACCCGACCAGATTTCTTGCGGCACGGGAATAAATTTCCGAATAAAGCGCGGGAGCGGTCGGTAACTTGTGCGTGTGTGCCTGCATGAATGAGAGAGAGCGTAATGCTGTTTCGCTTGTTTAGTGCTATCTAGGTTTGTGTGTATGTGTGTGAATGAGAGAGAGCGTGATGCTGTGTGTCTACGTGTGTGTGTGTGTGTTTATACAGACAGATTGTTATAGCCCCTCAAATATAAAACTGTGTATGGAAACTGTGTATGGAAACCATCGTCAATCATAGATATCGAATTGAACCGAATCGATGGCAAGATAATCGTAACCGAACCGAACCGTGAGACCAGAGTAGGTTCACACCTCTAACTGTAGTGGTCTCTTTTGTGTCACAAAAATAACGACTAGTTTATTAGAATACAGCTTCATCGGCATGAACACCAAAAATGGAACATAAATAAGTGTATACTTGCAACACAAGCATGAGACATGACATACAGGCATCTTTATATAAAGTTTGAAATGTTTGCTTTTAAAAACAAACCAAATATTCACTAATTGTGTAACCTGTATGACACCATCAAGAGTCATCCTCAGCACATATGCAGTTGCCAGGTCGTCATCTTTCAGATTCCCACACAATTAGCTCAGACAGCTCCAAATCAAACTACAAGTCATTTATAAGTTTGCAAACACCTTAACAGAGACACACATTTAAAAACATGTGTCTCCTGTTGCTTAAATGTGTAAAATAAAAACATGTCTGTGTGTAAACACAAAAATTTCTTCTGATGCTTGTTCAAGCTATGTCTGTGTTCAACATGAGCTGAAAGAACACAATTCCTATGTTTTTTGGGACAACTTAAATGTTTTTAAGTTCAATCCACTAAACTTAAGTGAAGTTTATTTATAAACTAATTTCGAGAGGAGCATGCGATTATGATTAACCACGGCTGGTTCCGCAATAACTAATGCATGATTCACCAATCAGATGATTTCTAACTCACTATAAATAACCAGAGTTTCTTACTACGGTTTCTTACTTCGCCTTGAAGAATCCCCCCTTCCACCCCTACTCCTCCAGGTTTCCTCTATAGGGCGGCACGGTGGTCCAGTGGTTAGCACTGTTGCCTCACTGCAAGAACGTCACTGGTTCAAATCCTTAGCAGGCCAGCTGTCGTTTCTGTGCTAAGTTTACATGTTCTTCTCTATATCTCTACATAGCAAATAATAATCGAGCCCTGGCTGGGTCAGTTGGCATTTCTGTGTGGAGTTTGCATGTTCTCCCCATGTTGGCGTGGGTTTCCTCTGGGTGCTCCGGTTTCCCCCACAGTCCAAAGACATGTGGTGTAGGTGAATTGAATAAACGAAATAGTCCATAGTGTATGAGTGTGTGTGTGTGTGTGAGAGAGAGAGAGAATTAGTGTGTATGGGCGTTTCTCAGTGCTGGGTTGCAGCTGGAAGGGCATTCGCTCTGTAAAACAAATATTGGAATAGTTGGCGGTTCATTCCACTGTGGTGACCTCAGAAAAAGAGACTAAGCCGAATGAAAATGAATGAATGAATAATCGATTCGTGTTGGGACAACAGGAAGGAGTTGTGTGGAACCTAGTATTTTTACAGTGTGTGTGTTTGACAGTTATTAGAAATATTTAGCAAAGAAACACACATGCAGCTGATATGCAATTACGTCAATCATGTATAGTGCTGGGTTACAAGTTACATCTGAAACCAGGGATTTAAATATGAAATGATATTTTCTTTTCTCACATTTAGCAATCACTACTCGGAAAACAAAAGAGAGTGAGGTAATGTTGTGCCACTTAACACAAATGAATGCAATTCTTTTGGACAACTGCTCACCTGCAGAAGCTAATTCCTTCTAGAGTGGTATAATTACAGGGAGCTGATTCAAACCAACGAGTCCCTATAGATTGAGCGTGGTTTCTCTGAACGATGGGGGCGTTTTGATGAGAGTGTGCTTTCTGAGTGACCGACCTCAGGGGAAAGACAGTCTGGATTAGAGAAAGTATTAGCCACTCACAGTGGAGTTGGACACGAGTGGTGGATAACACTACTTTCAGAGGGAAACTATTTATAACCTTCCTAAGTCTAAAATTGATTGGCCGATCGCAAAGGTACGTGCAGACAATATAAATGGCAATGCTTGGCCAACATCGTGCAATAGGTCAGTTTGGACGAGTTAGTACGCTGCCCTCTTTGAAGTGATGCAAGCGTAAATTGACACTGATATGATCGCATGCAAGCAGACGGTAATAACTCGAACTTGGATGATTCTCAGCCCTATGATCATCCACAGAGCTACAGGATATTTGGGTATTGAGAAACAGTTCTGAAATTGCAGAGGCGCAGAGATGGTTATTTACAGATGAAGGATGAAGGACACTGGCTCACCTCTTGCCGCGAGGGTAATGTCTCACGTATTCCCCCACGTCGTGAGCTGCGACGGCAATAACCTGAGGGTCATCAGACACTTCCAACAGCCTGGTCAGTATCCTGGCAGGAAGCACAAACACACAATCATTTCTGCTCTCCAAAAAGCAATCAGTAACACCTCCAGGGCAATACTAAACCTACGCTGAGCAAATATATCCCTGGGTACTGTACAGCTGTAGATGAGGGGTCTACGTCAGTTACAGAAAGTATTAGAGGTTCTGTTAGTTCAAAGAGAAAATAATACAGGGAAACATGTAGCACTGGAAGAAATGTTTTCTTTGAACAGTATTTTTGTCTTGTATTACAGTACAAGTACCCCAACAAAATGCATTTAATAAAGAGGAAAAATATACACTGTGGCCAAAAAGGACAGTAATAATTTTGAATCTTATGCAGGATAGAACAAAATTTGACCACAAAACAAAACAAAACAGAAAACAAACTTTTTTTAAAACTATTTTAAGGTCAAAATTATAAGCCCCTTTAAGCTCAATTTTTTTTCGACTGTCTACAGAACAAACCATCGTTATTCAATAACTTGCCTAATTACCCTATCCTGTCTAGTTAACCTAATCAACCTAGTTAAGCCTTTAAATGTCACTTTAAGCTGTAGAGAAGTGTCTTGAAAAATATCTAGTCAATTATTATTTCCTGTCATCATGGCAAAGATAAAATGAATCAGTTATTAGAAATTATTAGAAATTGGGGGGGAAATAAACAAGGGGGTAATAATTCAGGGGGGCTAAAAATTCTGAGTTATTAAAAAGTCAGAGTTATTAGCCCGTCTGTTTTTTTCTCTCCAATTTCTGTTTAACGGAGATACGATTTTTTTCAACACATTGCTAAACATAATAGTTTTAATAACTCATCTCTAATAACTGATTTATTTTATCCTTAAACATCCATACAGCTTAAAGTGACATTTTAAGTCTTAACTATAATTAGGCTAACTAGGCAGGTTAGGGTAATTAGGCAAGTGGTTTGTTCTGTAGAATTTTGAACTTAAAATGTTAAAAAAAAATTAAACTGCTTTTATTCTAGCCGAAATAAAACAAATAAGACTTTCTCGAGGAGAAAAAATATTATCAGACACATTGTGAAAACTTTTTTGTTCTGTTATACTTCATTTGGGAAATATTTAAAAAAAGATTTATTCGGGCTAATAATTCTGACTTCAACTGTATGTATGTATGTATGTATGTATGTATGTATGTATATATATATACGCAAATTATTTAACCGTGTATGTACAAATATAAAACCCACGCATATGCAAAAGTGTTTTTATTATTTTTATTATTTGTACTTTTTGTTGAGACTGTACCTGGAAGTAAGTTTAGTTAATTTACTCCATAAGCAAACAGTTTTTCTTAAAGCGTACATTTTCTATTTTCCTGATTATTTTATTTTATTACAGTAATACCTTGCAACTTATATATTCCTGGAAATTAGTCTTAATATCTTACACAGCTTAGAGCAATTCAATAAATGAGTTTTGCTTTATGGCTGTTGAGATATCTTCAAGAAAAACACTACTTGAGAAAATGATTTATTTTTGCAGTAACCTGCCAACAGGTTTGTTGCTCTAGGGAATATATTTTCATTCTATTCAGAAACAACAGATCAAGTCTGAGACAGGTCTCCATCGCATGAAAGTGTGAAATTATAACAGTTGTGCGGGATGGAGAGAAAGAGGGTTCAAGCACCACAAATCACCTGCATGCTGAGAGCGAGAGATAGAGGAGAAAAAAGAGAGACGAACTGAAGTAAAGCACAAATTGCTGAGGGCTGAAATAGAGCCTTTGTGCTGATTGCGGAGAGGGTGGTGATGAGAGCAATGAGATGAGTAGATTAGGATTTAAACAGAGCTGTCAAAAGGGTCGTGCTGACGCATGATTAAACTACCGAGAGACGATGAAAATGAGAGTTTCAACTACCGATACTCAGCTCCGGTTTCAACTTGAGCGACCTTCACCAGATTGTTATGAAGCGGACAGGAGACAGAGGTAAGGAAACGTTAGGGTGTTTATTAAATGACAACAAGGAGCACATGAAGGATAGCCAGGAGGATCAGGAATGATGTTGGGGTCTTTTCCTCCGTGGCTGGGTAACAGGAATACACGAGGATGGACAGCACACACCAGATACAGCTGACAGAGGATGACACAGACTTGGAAGGACTGGAAGACAGGACGATTCGGGTGGACCAGGAAGACTAGGAGGAATACAAAGAGAACAGGTAAGTAAAGCGTTTGTTTTAGCTGAGGATGACTACGCTGAGTGGTCGCTCAGTTGTCCGCTTTCGTCGAGACGAGCCCGGACAATGAGCGACTGGAGTGCTGTGCTTTTATCTGGTGCTCGTGAATGTGATGCAGCTGTGTGCTCATTAGAAGTCAGGTGATGGTGATCTTCGTGAGTGGGGATCGTGAGAGCCTGACCAATCCGTGACAGTACCCCCCTCCCCAGGGCCCGCTCCTGAGGGCCGACACCTCCGACGCCGTGGTGGTCTCCCTCTGCCTCTAGGCGCTGGGAACTCAGGGTGGCTCTCATGAAACTCCACCATGAGACTAGGATCGAGAATATCAGCTCTGGGAACCCATGTCCTTTCTTCGGGGCCGTACCCTTCCCAGTCCACCAGGTACTCCAACTGGCCACCACGACGTCGGGAACGCAAGATCTCCTTCACTGCGTAGACGGCTCCTTCTTCTAGGAGCAGTGGAGGAGGGGGTTCCTCTTCGTGGTCAGGCTCTGTGGAGGGAAGAACAGGATCGTGATAGGGTTTCAGGAGTGATACGTGGAATGTAGGGTGAATACGGTAGTGAGAGGGTAATTGTAGTTTGTAGGTGACGGGGTTAACCTGTTCCACGATGGTGAAGGGACCAACAAATCGGGGACTTAACTTGCGAGAGGGCAGTCGCATGCGTATGTCCCGGGTGGATAGCCACACCTTTTGTCCGGGTGTGTATCTGGGTTCTTCAGACCTTCTTCTATCGGCGGTTACCTTGCTTCGACGGACTGCCCTCTGCAGATGTTGATGAGCCTCGTCCCAGACTCTCTCGCTCTCCCGGAACCAGTGATCCACTGCGGGGACATCAGATGGTTCGCCATCCCAGGGAAAGAGCGGTGGTTGGAAGCCCAGGACGCACTGGAATGGCGTGAGTCCGGTGGAGGGTTGCCGCAGTGAATTTTGGGCATATTCTGCCCAGCCCAAATACTGGCTCCAGGAGCTCTGGTGACCACTGCAGAAGGTCCTCAGGAACCGTCCCACCTCCTGAATCTTCCTCTCTGTCTGCCCGTTGGTTTGGGGATGATATCCAGAAGAGAGGCTGACGGCCACACCTAGGAGCTTGAAGAAGGCTTTCCATAGACGTGAGATGAACTGTGGACCTCTGTCCGACACAATATCTTCTGGAATACCAAATGACCTGAAGACTTGATTAAAGATATTGTCGGCTGTTTCAAAGGCTGTGGGAAGACCTTTCAGAGGGATTAGTTTGACAAACTTTGAGAATCTATCTACGATGACTAGAATACAGGTATTACCTTCTGACGAGGGGAGGTCAGTGATAAAGTCCACTCCTAGGTGTGACCAGGGACGGTTCGGAATCGGCAAGGGATGGAGCTTTCCAGCGGGTAGATGACGTGGGCTCTTGGATTGGGCACAGTCCTTACAGCCCTGAACATATTGCCTCACATCCCTTGCCATGTTTGGCCACCAGAATCGTTGGGATACTAGCGAGAGAGTATTGTTGATCCCTGGATGTCCAGTGCCTAGCGAGGTATGTAAGGAGTGGATCAGATCTACCCGGTGTTCAGGTGGTATGAACTGCCGATGAGGAGGGCATCCCGGCGGAGCAGGGGCTTCCGGAGTGGCAACGACTGGAGGAGCGTTCCAGGTGATCGGACAAATGGAGATGTGTTCGGGAAGAATCTTCGTTGGGAGTTCTTCATGATCGTGATGCTCGTGTAAACGAGAGAGAGCGTCTGCTCTTAGATTCTTGGGTCCTGGACGATAGGAAATGGAGAAATCAAAACGTGAGAAGAAAAGTGACCATCTGGCTTGACGTGGACATAGTCTCTTGGCCTCTTTGATATATTGGAGGTTTTTGTGATCTGTGATCACCTGGAACGGATGTTTGGCTCCCTCCAACCAGTGACGCCACTCCTCCAAGGCTAGCTTGATTGCTAGAAGCTCCCTGTCTCCTATGCTGTAATTCTGCTCCGCCGGGCTCAACTTCCGAGAGAAATAGGCACAGGGATGCAGTCGGGGCGGTGTATCATGATGTTGGGATAATACTGCCCCGACGCCGGTGGTGGATGCGTCCACTTCCACCACGAAAGGAAGATTTGGGTCAGGATGAGTCAGGAGTGGGGCCCTTGTGAACTCCTTCTTAAGAAGGCGGAAGGCTGCGGCTGCTTCTTTGGTCCACTCCAGTCCTTTGGGTTTACCCTTGAGGAGATTAGTGAGAGGTGATGTAATCCTGCTGTAGTCCTTGATAAACCGTCTATAAAAGTTAGCAAACCCAAGAAACCTCTGGAGCTCCTTAATGGAAGTGGGTTCTGACCAGGATAGAACAGCCTCAATTTTCTTCCCATCCATACGTATACCGGTTTGGTCAATGATGTATCCCAAGAAATGAATCGACTTCTGGTGGAATGAGCATTTCTCCGCTTTGAGGTAGAGGTGATGTTCTCTCAATGTGTGTAGGACCTCCGCAACGTGTTGGCGATGTTCGGCCTCACTCCGGGAGTAAATGAGGATGTCATCTATGTACACTATTACAAAGTGGTGAAGAAACTCCCGGAGGACTTCATGAATGAAGTTTTGGAATACGGAGGGGGCGTTGACCAGACCGTAAGGCATGACCTCATATTCATAGTGGCCAGTAGGGGTCACGAATGCTGTCTTCCATTGGTCCCCCTCACGTATTCTTATCAGATTATACGCGCTGCGGAGGTCCAATTTAGTGAAGACTTTAGCTTCTCGGAGCTGTTCCAAAGCGGCTGGTACCAGAGGAAGGGGATATCGGTATTTTACTGTACCGTTATTTAGGACCCTGTAGTCGATGCATGGACGCAGCCCTCCGTCCTTCTTGGCCACAAAGAAGAAGCTTGAGGCGGCTGGTGATTTTGAGTGACGTATGTACCCCTGACTCAGAGCCTCCCTTATGTAATCTTCCATTGCCTGATTCTCTGGAAGCGAGAGCGGGTAGATCCTACCTCTTGGCAACTGGGCATCTGGAACTAGGTCGATCGCGCAGTCCCATGGCCGATGCGGCGGTAGCTGGGAAGCTCTCTTGGGGCAGAAGACATCATGAAAGGAGCTGTACTCCTTAGGAATGTGGATAGACTGCTTCTCAGGAGGACTCTCGACCGATGTTGTAAACAAAGAAATGGGGTTCCGACCTTGAAGAGGGAGATTTGGAAAACAGGTAGGTGTACATCCAGATCCCCATTTCTTTATCTCTCCTGTGCCCCAAGAGATGATGGGATCGTGCTTCACCAGCCACGGGCGCCCTAGAATGATGTCCATATTTGCACCCTCCAGAACCAGAAATTGAATCCTCTCTTGATGTAACAACCCCACTTGAAGAAGGATGTCTTCGCATTGTCGATGGATACGGGTCGAAGATCGAGTGCACTGGGTTATCGGTTGTATCTGGTATATATGCGAGGACGCCTCAGTACGTAGGTGGAGTTGACGACAGAGGGATTGGGAGATGAAGTTCCCTGCTGACCCGGAGTCGATGAGGGCTGTGACAAGGAGAGAAATAGAGGCAGTAGTTATTTGTACGGTGGTAGTAAGTGGTTTACATTGTTCAATATTCGTACTGAATACACTCACTGAAGTCCGAATGGGACGAAGGGGACACTCCATACGGGTGTGTCCACTGACACCGCAGTATAGACACAGACCCCGGGTCAGCCTCCTCTGTCGTTCCGCTGATGTCAGTCTTCCAGACTCTATTATCATGGGTTCTGGTTCTGGAGAGGCTGTTGACTCAGGCGATTGGAGGAGTGCAGACGAGGGGGTGATGGTGTCCTGTTGATAGGAACGGAGACGATCGGAACATCGGAGAGAATGTTGGATGAATCTCTCCAGACCCATAGTATCATCTAATGTGGCCAGCTGGATTCGGAGAGTGGGTTCCAAGCCGAGCCGGTACGTGGTCAACAACGATCTCTCATTCCATCCACTTGCAGCTGCTAGAGTGCGAAACCGGAGAGCATATTCCTGTGTAGATAGAGTACCTTGCTTTAGATGATACAGCTGCTCTCCAGCGGCTACTTCCCCATCAGAACGTCCAAACACCTCTTTGAAATACTCCGTGAAGGTAGTGATGGAATTCATGACCGGCCCGGCTTGGTTCCAGATCGTCTCAGCCCATTTAAGTGCAGGCCCAGAGAGTAGTGATACGATGTAGGCGATCTTTGACTTATCTGTGGGATATAGAGAAGGTTGCATTTCGAATATGAGGGAACATTGTAACAGAAAACCATTGCACTCCCCCGCTCCGCCTGAGTAGGGCGCTGGTCGGGCCATGGGACTGGAAGGAAGGGCCGAAGAAGAAACTGTGGAGGCGGAAGTGCTCGGTGCTGGTGGTGCGTTGGAAAGTGGAGCTGGTGGCTGTAGAATCCGCTTCAACTGGTCCACCAGCTCTTGAAAGTGATCGGGGGTGCTCATGTTGTCGTCGTTATTGGTCCGGGCTTCTGTTATGAAGCGGACAGGAGACAGAGGTAAGGAAACGTTAGGGTGTTTATTAAATGACAACAAGGAGCACATGAAGGATAGCCAGGAGGATCAGGAATGATGTTGGGGTCTTTTCCTCCGTGGCTGGGTAACAGGAATACACGAGGATGGACAGCACACACCAGATACAGCTGACAGAGGATGACACAGACTTGGAAGGACTGGAAGACAGGACGATTCGGGTGGACCAGGAAGACTAGGAGGAATACAAAGAGAACAGGTAAGTAAAGCGTTTGTTTTAGCTGAGGATGACTACGCTGAGTGGTCGCTCAGTTGTCCGCTTTCGTCGAGACGAGCCCGGACAATGAGCGACTGGAGTGCTGTGCTTTTATCTGGTGCTCGTGAATGTGATGCAGCTGTGTGCTCATTAGAAGTCAGGTGATGGTGATCTTCGTGAGTGGGGATCGTGAGAGCCTGACCAATCCGTGACACAGATAGCCAAGAGTGGAGCACCATCACACACAATCACACAATGAGATTGAGTAAAAACACTACAGTATATCCAAAACAGTCATTTAACCATTTGCGCGATACAGCGAAAATTATTTTAGTTCCTCTCCAAACACTTGACCCCTGCTAACATCTTTTATTGTGAACGCTTGGAGAACTGAAAACACTCATTATGACCATTCACACTTGTGTATATTAAATCACACAGCATGTACATTTGAAAGCAGCCATATTCACTTGACAATATTCTTAATTAGCATCTTTCTTTCTTTTTTTTAGATGGCATTTGCTACTCTTTAATTACAAGGAGAGCAGAGAGACCTCTGGAAATAAAAAGGCAGTCAGAAATGGGGAAAAAAGCATGCAGATTTTTTTTTTGTGGGTCACTGCATTTTAACATGTTGATCATCTGAAATGTGCAGTGCTTTGTTTTTCAAAACAACTTTTTTTGTCAACAAGCTTGCCCCATTTGAATTTATTTTTATTTTTTTAAGTATTTCTCAAATGATGTTTTACAGAGCAAGGAAATTTTCACAGTATGTCTGATAATATTTTTATTCTGGAGAAAGTCTTATTTGTTTTATTTCAGCTAGAATAAAAGTGGTTTTAAATTTTTTAAACAACTTTTTAAGGTAAAAATTATATGCCCCTTTAAGCTATTTTTTCCCCGATAGTCTACAGAAAAAACCATTGTTATACAACGACTTGCCTAGTTACCCTAACCTACCTAGTTAACCTAATTAAGCTAGTTAAGCTGTTAAATGTCACTTTTAGCTGAATACTAGTATCTTGAAAAATATCTAGTCAAATATTATTTACTGTGATCATGACGAAGATAAATAAATCAGTTATTAGAAATGAGTTACTAAAATTATTATGTTTAGAAATGTGTTAAAAAAAATCTTCTCTCCGTTAAACAGAAATTGGGGAAAAATTAAAAGGGGGGCTAATAATTCAGGGGAGCTTTTACGTTAGGAAAAAGTGTTAGATTCACGTTAGGAAACGCAGTCTTGAATTTACAAACAGTCGGCAAGTACTGGAGAACAGATGTAACACATTGATAAAATTTAGTTTTTAGTCACACTCATGTAAAACTCGTTAAGTTTTTCGATTTTTGCTTTCAGTCATGACATAAAGCACTAAACAGTTTTCAAACACATTATTTTTTTACAATGTTTTTAAACATAATAGTTTAACTAACTAATTTCTAATAACTACTTTTGTCTTTTCCATGGTGACAGTTAGTGCATAATATTTTACTAGCTATTTTGCAAGATAGCTGTATTCAGATTAGAGTGTAATTTAAAGACTTAATTAAGTTATGTTAACTAGGAAAGTTAACAAAAATTAGTCAAGTTATTATATGACTGGTCTGCTGTGTAGACAATCAAAAAATATAAATATTTCTTGAAGAGGCTAATAATACTAACCTTTTTTAATGAAAAGAAAAAAACTTTTATTCTAGACAAACTTTATAAAAAATACTTATTATGACACAAGAAGAATTATTTTTGTTTGATAGGAAATAATGTGAAAATGTCCTTGGTTTGTTAAAGATCACTTGGAAAACATAATTTTAAATTAATGGTAGGACAATTGACTTCAACTGTATCTATTCAAGTTTACAGGTGCAAAAATGTGCCTTGATGTACTTGTGAATGTTAAAAAATGTGTTATCCTACAAAAAAAAGTTACTTGTCAACTAATATTAACATGGAAGATTATTTTTAGTTATTTAATAAGTTATTTAATTAGCTTGTTTATGAAGACTGCAGAGTGATGCATGAAAAAAAAAAAGACTGAATAAATATTTAAGTAGTTTGTGATGCATGTTAAAGTGTGCCAGCTACAAGTACAAGTGTCCCCTGCCTGGCCCCCCAATCACTCTGGTCTAGAACCGCCACTGATCCAATTACCAATAAGCAACCAAAAATTGGCCTACTCAATAAATATGGTTTTGACCTTCTACATTCTTAAAAATAAAGGTTCGTTATTGGCATTAATGGCTCCACAAAGAACCTTCAACTTTTTTTTCACAAAATGTTCTTTATAGTGAAAAAGATTTCTTTAAATTTTTCAAATGTTCTACACACCATGAAAAAATGTCCTTTGGAAAAACTTTCAACTAAAAGGAAGCAAAAAATGTTCTAGGTGAAAAGCCATTTTTGGTTATTCCAAAAAATCTATGATGTTGTGTATAGGATGAACGTAGATGCTAAAAGTGCACAGATAGTGAGTGAATCAATTATCTCTTCCCCTTTATTACTAACTATAGCACTAATATTGCTACAGTTTGAATGTCAGAGTCAATATTTACTAATACAAGTTATACAACCACCCATAATCCTAGCATGAGGTGCTTCTTACTTCAGGAGCTCGTAGTTCTTCTCATTCAGGCGAACAGCGTTTTCCCTCCAGAACTTCTCTGACTTGTGCACTGGACTCCATTCCAGGCGTCCAGACTTCAGCTCGGAGCTGTACTCATCAAAAGAACTGCAGGAGGAAGAAGGGAAAGATGCAAAAATGTGAGGAAAATGCATGTTGAACACATACTGAGAGTGTTTAAGGGCCAATTTATACCTCTGCGTCAAGTGTGCCTTCGCATACCCTTTGCCATATACTGACACAGACCCTGACCCTTAAAAATTTTTTTAACTACAGTTGCAATGACATAGAGCGACCAATGAGTTGAGAATAAAGTTGAGAATGGAGCATGGCCAGTAGCTGGAGTGTTTAAAGGGCTAAGAAAACCCCCTGTCTCAGCAGGGTGTTTTCACACCTCTAGTTTTGAAAAAAAAAAAAAACAGGAAAGCGGGTGAGTCCGGCTTTGTTTAGGTGAGAGTGGCGAAAGAGGGAAGGGTTTGCATGAAAAGGGGAGTTTCAGTACGTGCACGCGCTGATGTTCACACCGGCAACACAAACACAGACGTAGGGGAGATAGACAGTGACTACATTTACATGGACATCAGTAATCAAATTATTTGCCTTAATCTGAATAAGACAATAAAATGAGCAAGGTGTTTACATGAGTTGCTTTTTGTATGTTCCTTTTATGATCCCGTTTTACATGTTATAGCACATAATTTGATTAACATCATTGCGTCACCACACTATCCACATTTTCTTTGGAGTTTCATTTAATTTCGGGTGTTTCATTCTTAAATTGTCGACTTTAACTGCAGTTTGGCGCTTTCACTTTCATTCAGGAATATTTCATGCATGTTCTTGTGACAAACAAGATATTGGATGTGAGGAACTGCTGGAAGAGTGTTGTTTTAATGGAATTTCATACCACACAAGGAATGGGAGAAAAAAAAACTCTGCATTTCTCGGTAGATGCAGAGGCTCGGTAGGTGCAGAGACGAGTGTCAAACAGCCGTGTGTGTATAGACTATCCTGGCACAAAATACAGCGTAAATCCTACACGATGGCAATAGTTTGATTAAGGTGTTTACATGTCTACATTCGGAGAGCAGCATTTAACAGTGGATCTTTCAGTCCATAATATTTTAGTGATATTACTGTAAACTAAATCATTATGACTAAGTTATGTTTTTAAAAATAAAAGAGTACTGCCTACGATACTAACTAACTCTGCCATCTAAATAAACATAAACAAAGACAATGGTCGCACACTTACAAAATCTGCAGACAGGACAATAAACACAAACTGAAACCTAGTGCTGATCGATTATGGGAAAAATCATAATCACGATTATTTTGGTCATAATTGTAATCACGATTATTCAAAACGATTATCAGTTGCAGTCAAAAATATTACTGTGAATTTTTTCCTTTTTTTAAAAATAAATATTTACCAAATTATGTTTAACAGAGCAAGGAATTTTTCACAGTATTTCCTATGATATTTTAGGTTTAAATATTTTTAACCACATTTTAAGGTCAATATTATTAGCCCCCTTAAGCAATTTTTTTGATTATCTGTAGAAGAAACTTTTGCTATACAATCACTTGGCTAATTACCCTAATTAAGCCTTTGAATTGCACTTTAATCTGAATGCTTGTATTTTGAACAATATCAAAAAATGTATTATGTGCTGTCATCATAGCAAAGATAAAAAATCAGTTATTAGAATTGAGTTATTAAATTTATTATGGTAAGAAGTGGGTTGAAAAAAAATCTTCTTTCCATTAAACAGAAATTGGGGGGAAAGGATCACTAAGGCCCAATCCCAATTCTATTTTTATACCCCATGGCTCTTAAAACCAAGTGTGAAGGGGAAGGGCTTCAAAATGTACCCCTAAGAATTGGGACAGCACTACAACACCTGCACAAGTCATCATATGTCATCGCAATCTCATGCTTCATATGAGATCAGACGATGGCAACAGCTGTAGTGATTCCAGTTGCGTTATTTTTTGGTATTAATCTTCAAGAAATCACTGAAGGCAACGATATCATGTTATCATAACGATCTAATGTGGCAATAAGATCGTAATTCTGTACATTTAACACAGTGGCCATATTCATCCATGTATACACACAAAAACAACAATAAAATTATAGCAGACACTGTAAAAAGCTCATTCCCAGCCACTAGACTTTTCTGACAGGGTAATCGAGTGTCAGAATGTTGTGGGACTGCTGTACAGAAGATATTATTATGGATTATAGATAGCAAAATTTAGCGTTTTTTATTTTAGCGTTTTTTTTTTAAAAGCATGACGGTAAAACCCGAACGTGGTTATACATATATTATAACATGTGCTTGTTTGTTGTAAAAATTCATAATAATGACAAAAAAAAAAAATACTAATTTGTGGATCTCCTTACTTCCGGGTTCAGCAATTCTGCCTTTGTGGCTGGTGTTTTCTGGGAAATTTTCTTACCCCTTGGTTTCGAGTGTGGTCCTGAAAAATCTTCGTTCCAAGGGGTATTCACCCCTTCCCCTTAGCCATACGCCTTTAGGTTAACGAGAATTGGGACACTCCTACCCCTTGATGTGAACGGGCGAAACGAGGGGTAGGGGTAGGGGTAAGGGGAAGGGCAAAGGGGTAGAATTGGGATTGGGCCTAATAATTCAGAAGGGCTAATGATTCTGACTTCAACTGTAAATACACAGTTATTTTCCTCCTTGCAAATAAGGAAAGGGAAATAAATACAATGGAATAAAAATATGAAACAAACTGTGCTTTAAGCATCTTCACTGTAAGAAAAAAACTTTAATTATAGCTACAAAAGTCTTTCAGTTAAGAGTAGCGAGTGATTTTCTCCTTTGGTTGTTTGATTAATGATAAAAACTGTGAGCAGCAGGAATATTGCGCGCTGTCACTTTAAGAGCAGTGCTGTTCTGATTAATGATTTCTCTTTCACATGTCTTTTGATTCTCAACTCGTTTGTTTATTACACAAATGAGGGTTAATATGAATAATCACTAAACACTGCGTTTTGACACCTATTTGACCATTAAAGTGCGCACATTAAGATTACTTTAGATGTGTGTGCTCTGCTCATCTCTGAGGCTGAGCGCGCACACACACAACAGCATGCGGTCTCATTTGCGCTTTTAAAAACATGAATGATTCGAATGTACATCAATGAACGATGCGCATCCCGTGCTGCAAAAGTTACATTACAGTACATGCTTTTAGTAATTTTCACGTGAAACTGAGCTTTGCAGAGCAACAAGTGTGTACAACTGGAAAGGGGGCAGTATATGATGCAATAATTGTTTATCTCGATTAAAGTTTTTTCAAAATCGTTAGAAACCAAAATCGAAATCGGAACCGAATTTTCAGTTAATTGCACAACCCTAATGGAACCGCATCTTTAAAAAAAAATCTGGATTTCCAAGTCTTTCACATGAATTAATTATGAAAATTCAATGACGTCACATTGTACCGGCCAGTACAGACATCCAGTCTTCATGCTGGAATGTACACATTGATCTCAAGGCCGTGACGCAGCTTCAAAATTTCTTTTCCAACCAGAAGAATGGATTTGCTCAACGCAAAAACAACATTTTCACTTGCAAAATATGTGTCCTTATAGTGTTTTTAGCAACGTGGGACATATATATGACTGTCAACATCTCAAAAAATGTGTTTTGGCGTCGGCACCATGGGTGTAGTGGTTACTGCGTCGACACATGCACTCAGGTGCTCATGGCGATCAGAGTTCGATTCCTGCCTATGCCGATGTCTATGCCGATCCTTTCCCTCTCTTTGCTCCCCATGTTTTCCTGTCAATACTCTCTACTGTCCTATACAATAAAGGTGAAAACCCCTAAAGTACAATTATCAAAAAAATGTGTTTTGGTGTTTGGTGACCCTTTAAAAAGTGTTGAGTGTAGCAGAGGAGCTCCAGATGGATACTTTTCTTTTGTGTTTATTTCATGACTTAATTTGTGAGTTCCTGCTTCTTTCATCACTGAAAGAGAGTGAGTTTGAGTGACTTCTACAATAGCATTGCATGAATTTCTGGAGTAAACACCAGCAAAGAAACTCGACACAGTGAAACTCTGAAACCCCACTGCCTACTGACGTTATTATTGATATAGTATTATTGCCAGAGCAGCACAGACAGAACGCAGAAGTGTAAATACCTACAACGGCTTCAGGCACATGCAAGTTATGTAATCTTAAGAGCTTTACCTGAGATCTTGAACACTCTCTCCCAGTCTTTCCAGGAGGAATTTAATATCATCGGTAATGTCCTCATCATCGTATTTCTGCTGGTCCAGGTTCTCCAGCTGTTTTAGCACTTTGCATTGGATCATGGCAAGCGCATACTCCTGACGAGTCTCTCTTTCGGCTGATTTCTCCAGCAGGTTCTAAAACAACAACAAATCAATATTTTAACTTTATAAACAGTCATTCAAATACCTTATATTATAAAAAGTGTACCAAAATCAAAATTAATTGGAGTTAAAAGGGTTTGGACCAGCAGATATTAAATGTAAGCATTTGTCCATTGTTAAACTGGTCACATATAACCATTTCTACACTGGAGTAGAACATTATCATACATGTTGCAGAAGGTAGAAGCCATCTACACAAGACATGACAAATCCATTTGTTTCAATGAGTGCTTGAAGTACATTAGAAAAGGGGAAAAGTTTATAGTTCTCACTTGTGTTTCCCAGTGTAGATTGAGTCACTGATAAATTGCATTTTATTATCTTTAGTCACATCTTTCTGTCATGCTGCTCGTGTCATGAGTCGACACAGTGTGAAACAGTAAGTGCATCAAATTATGTTTTCATCAATTTAACAGGTTGCAAAGTTTATTCCAGCTTTTTATTTGGCCAAAATATCACATTGTAAAAAAGTAGTGCTACAATGGGCTACTTAGGACAGTACTGGCTATATATTGGTGAGTAAAGAAATGCACGAATTATTAAAACAATCAGTTCTTTTTTTAAACCATATATTGCAAAGGAGCAGAGATTATGCAAAACATACACAGAGCTAAGGTGTTTTGAAATATCTAATACCACCTTGTGATTAACCCAATAATTCATAAATAAAGCGAGAGGGAAACCTTGCTATCATGGTTTTGTTTAATAATGAAGTTGAAGCTGTCCCACATACCTCAACAAGCTCAAGAATGTGGTGTTTTGTTGGAAAAACTTGATTAGATTTTTTATTACACCAAGAGTTAAATCATTACAATCGGGGACTCCTCATCCTTGTTGGAGGAACTGTGGGGTAGAAGAGGCACATATTGCGCATACTGTATATTCCAGCAGTGCTCAAGAATTAACAGCTTTTGGGAAACTGCACTTTGCTATCAATTATATTTTTGATCTTCATATCTAGATTATTCAAAGTACTTTATCTAGGAGATATTCTATTAAACTTTAAAAAGGAAGACAGATATCTGTTAAAAATATTATTGGCAACAAGTAAAAAAGCTTTAACCTGGAAATGGTATAAAGAAGACCCACCAACTAAACATGAATGGTTCAAAATAATAGCAGAGGTTGAGGAAATATAAAAAAAAATGACACATGCACTTCGATTACAAATGGAGACCTTTAAAAAGAAATAGAGTAAATGGCTGGCTTCACAACGACAATATGATTATCCATAATTTAACATTTACATAATTCTAGAGGCTATGCATCATTGCAAGAATATGTTTGGCAATCCTTTATTATATTTTACTTTATACTTTATTTATTTAGTTTCTTGATGAGGTTAATTTCATATTTTTATATGTACATGTATGTATATAGATATATGTGTGTGGAATGGATGTATTTGTGTATATACATATATATGCATGCATGTATTTGTATGAATATATGTATTATTTTTTGTTTGTTTGTTTGTTTTGTTTCAACTGGTTATATATTCCTAACAAAATCTATCAAAACTAAGTATAAAAAAAGTTATGAAGTTGAAATATTCAAAACTAAAACAAAAGGATCAACTTGAAGACTTGTATCATTTCAAATAAGATATAGCTGAATAGTTTTAATACTTCGAAAAAGAGTAGAAAAGCTTTGCTCAAACACACGACAGTGTGACAACATTCGACAACCTCTTTGGACACCCAACCACCAAAAAAAAAAACCCTTTGCACTGAACAATGTGACTTAAAGAGAAAATTAAAATGTCAAATTACAATAAGAACGCTTTTTATTCCTCAGAATTAATTACACTCCTAATGGATATGGATCATTTGGCAGCAAACGCTAACATAAGCTTTGACTTCCATTTTATAACCCTCTGCTCTTAGCTGTGCTAAAATTAGGTGTTGCACTTTTGCACTTACCTAAAAGCCTTGAAAACATGTTCTTCCTGGCATTACTGAAAATTCCTACTGTTATTCTTTTACATACTAGCGGCAGTCATCAAGTGAAATTGTTAAGAGCAAAATGGGTGAGATATTCAAATCAACTCATGCTGCCACTTCAAGAAAATATCATCAGTTAATAGACAAGAAGATGCAGAGATGTAGAAAGCAAAGAAGAACAGGAAATTAATAAATGATTCATAATTTCCTTTCATGTCTGCTTGTTTGATAAAGTTGGCAGTGCGGGGTTTTTGATCAACTCAAGGTGGTACATCAATATCTTTCCTCTCAGGCAACCTAAAAAAGACAATCTCATAAACAAGGTAAGTATTGATTACTGATGAAACGGTATTGGATCTCATTTTGAGTGGGCCTGAATTACTGTCATTGAGATACTTCAATCTGAAGCCAGTGGAATAGAAACAAAGTAATTATTTGCCATCTCTTTGCCTTCCAGCAGTGTTTAATCAGCGGAATAGTGACATAATTACACAATAACGTCCATGACAAAATTTAACAATTAGAGTCAGTGAACGCACAGCTGTCCAGCATGAAGGATATAACGCTGTTGCATGTATGAAAAATGGCAATGAACCGAGTAAGTCTGCAAAGGAAGAATTCAGATTAAGATGCAGTGGCAGACTCCTAATAGAGCGATAGCTGCAGCATTGAATTATAAGAGTAATGCATTTTAAAGAGGCGATGAGCAGCACTGGCATTTTAATTTGCTGCCGCCTAATGTTTTGTTTGAACGCAGACCGCTTTATGCCAGTTTGATGGGTCTCGACATTGGCAGTCTTACAGTGAGCATACATCTTTTTATGCAGTCATGTATACACCTCAAATAAAGTTCTCTCTTTCTTGAGTCAAGAATATAATAAGAAAATGCTAATGCTCTGTGTATTACCGTGAGTCACATCCTTTATCTTATTCCAGATGCATGCACCCAAAGTCTCCTTCATACATTAGTAACTAAATTTCCGGTGATGTTATGCTTGTTTTGCAACATGTAATAAATCACAACGAACAGGTCAGGAATCCGATCAACCCAACGTACAGCTCTAGTTAACAAGATGATGGATTGTGAGCGCAGTGCTGTCCTACACCTTCCTCGGTGACATTCTGCATCTATGCATACTTACACGATACTTTCCCATTCAGTGGAAATAAGACATTGATGAATGAGCAGTAAGTGTGACGCGCTTGCATGAGAGAAAACGAATGAGAGACTATCGGGTGGAGAATTGAAAAATGATAGACAGAAGAGGTGTTTAGATACTGTAGAATGATATAAGAACAAATAGCTAAACAGAATGTCAGTTATCTAGACAGAATGTCAGGTAAGAGAGATATAGAGATCTGATATAAAGAATCCATCTGAAACTGCGTTAAGATGCTTTAAAATGTCCGCCTCATGCATATTATTTGACGAACTTAATATATTTATATTAAGCAGATAATTATACATCTTGCATCTTGTATTGAAGGACGGACTGTTTGAATTATAGACGGAATGACAGAAGACAACGATAGACAGAATGACAGAAACAGCATTACATAATGGACACAAAAAAGATAGATACTCAAAAGGACTGAAAATAGGGCTGCACAATATATCGAAACAATTTCATCATCATGATAATTGTACATGCTATTCATATTGCAAAGAGGTTCAATAGATTCCATTTTTTCTTTCTTTTTTTCTGTTTATGGGCCAAAACAGAAAATCTTTATACCCACCAACCCTGCTATTGGCTAGAAAATAAATGCTAATAATAGGAGTAGAAATGACAGGAAAATGAAAACAGCCAATAAGATACAGAATATCTGCCCAGATATTCATTAATGCATAGTGTATTAATGTTTGCACCCTGATAGTTTTTAAAAGTTCATTAGATCAGAAAAATATCCATTATTATCGGTTTTAGTATGATCATTACATATTACATTATATATATATGTGTGTGTGTGTGTGTGTGTGTGTGTGTGTGTGTGTGTGCGTGCGTGCGTGCGTGCGTGCGTGCGTGCGTGCGTGCGTGCGTGCTATTGAACATTTTCAGAAATTTACAATAAAGTAATAAAATAATACTAGTAACAAAATAAAATCCATCCTTCATATCATTCAAATCCTGACTCACACATGAAAAATTTTAATAAAAATGAAAAAAAAAATGTAATTAAATTGTGATTAAACAAACAAATAAACAAACAAATAAAAAGGACATAAAAACAATTTTACATAAAGGCAGATTACATTCTTTTGTACATAATTAAATTAATTAAATTAGCTTTTCACTTGAGAAATGTTATACAGCAGAGCTGCTCAACCCTGTTCCTGGAGTTCCTACTTTCCTGCAAAGTTCATCTGCAACCCTGATAAAACACACCTGAACCAATTAAACAGGACCTAATCAGCACTTGATAATTACAGGCAGGTGTGTTTGATATGGGTTGCAACTGAAATCTGCAGGAAGTTAGATCTCCAGGAACAGGGTTGAGCACCCTATATAGCAAGAAATATCGCTATCACAATACTCAACATATTTTCCAATTATTGTGCAACCCTATCAGGAAAACAGATGGAGTCAGATAAATTAATGGACAGAAGGACTAATGACTGGATATAATGATAGATGTGGGGATGAATGGTACAATAGACAAAATGAAAGTATAAATGAAAAGATAAAATGACAGATCCATGATGAACATATATAAATTGATAAAGTGATAGACAGAGTATTAGATAGATTGAAGACAGGTAATAGATAGATTGATAGAAGGAACAACAGATGGCATGGCATAAAATGCTAGAGGAATTACAGAGGGATAAAAAGACAGGATAATAGACGGAATGAAAGACAGACAGACATATATAATGATAGAATGAGACAATAGCTACGTTTCCATACACCTATTTTTATGCACATTATGGATGTGTGCATAAAGAAATGGTTAATAGAATGGCCAAGATCACAAAGTTTGAAAATGCATATAAACTATGATGGAAACACTTTTACCGAACAAATTCCAGTATGCGAATTAAAAAAAGTCATGTGATTTTGTTATAAGAGATCATGTGATGATAAAAATGTGTGAGAATGGATATACCAGCAAGCTGAGCACATTGTAAAGCATCTGACATGTTGTTTTGGCATTCTGAAACCCTTAACCATTTCAGTATTAGTGTTATTATATTATTAATTACCTCTAAAACTGTCAAAAGCTTCTGTGCTCCGTATTTCACGCCTTCAAATGCCACCACACATTCACTGTGTGTCAGGATTGCCTTCTAAGGCACAAGTCATTTATTAAATGAAGAAAAGATTCACGCAGCTTCTCCTACCCCAGCAAATTCCATCTTTACTCCTGATTTTCGGCACCAGTTATTCATGAAGTGACGATTTTGTTCACTTTGACTCATTTGGATGGAAACAGCTTTTTATTTGCACGTCTTTTATGCTATAATCCAGTTTTGCGTATAAAGTTAATTCGCATTTTTGGATGGAAACATAGCTATTGATACACAGACAGTAAGATATTCAGAAAAAGAGAGATAAAATGAGAGACAATGACAAAATGTTAGCTAGAATGATAGAATGGTAGAGACAGAATGATTGCTTGATAGATAGATATATTGCTAGATAGATAAATAGATTGCTAGATAGATTGATTGATAGACAGATTGATAGACAGACAGACAAATCAGTTTTAATCTAACTACATCTACACCAGCATCCTACCACTACTCTCCTGTCTGTCTGATTTGCTGAAATGTTCCACAATCTGAAATATTGTTATGGCTTATTTATTCTCCTTTCTTCATCTATGTTAAGCTACGATAAGCTGCACCAACACAATCTACATTGTAACAAGCACTATATAAATAAAGAAGAACTGAAAAAGGACATACAGGTATACTCTATAACTAGACTGAAGAGCAGGATATGACTATATTACTTTTATTTATATCGCATTCAAGCATCATATTTGTCATTCATTTCATTTAATTTCATCCGCTCTCTTAGAGAACTGACTCACGCCAAATGACGTACCCAAAGATTCCTATATAATCATATCTCTACACTGAGACGGAGCTGCGCAGTTGATTAGATTAATGTGATATGAATAAAAAAAACTTGCTGAAAAAGAATAATAAGCCCCATATCCTGACTGATTAGCGTGGATAGAAAATCACCACTAGGCTGAACCACAGACCAATATCTTTAATCCTGAGAATTTAAAGTGTTGCTTTAGGCCTATATATTTACCAGAGTGTACAAACGTGGAACACAAATAATGGCAAATGTGCAGAGGCAGGTCCTTTGAGAGGTGCAAAATGGAAGCCATGTAATTACGGCCAGGCACAGAGAGAGAGAGAGAGAGAGAGTGAGAGAGAGAGAATACCTGGTCAGGACAACTTAATAAGCTCTTCAGCAGGTGAGATGAATGAAGCGCAGCACTCTAATTCAATATTGTCAGCGACATGGACAATGAATTCATTACACAACTCTAATACCAACAACAGACCCAGCTTTCAGGGCTAATTTGAACATTAAATGTAGCCTGACCCAAGAACGCCGTGTGCAGGAAAATGAAATGCAGAATAAGAGTAACAAGCAGTCTGTTTTTGTGCCTTGGCTATGTATTAAGCAAATATGTGCAGGCAGAGGAAAAGTAATAAGCCTGACGGGAGATAAAATGCCGTAGGACTACATTTGGTCTTGCACTATACCCTAATTCAAATCATCAACATGAGCAGGAAGCGCAATATAGGGTGACAAGTTTTTTTTTCTATTCTCTAAAACCGAGCACTGAATGGATGATGACGTGAGAGTGTGGAAGAGATTAAAACCAGCGCTTTTGTCAATCTGCAACCTTAATAAGGTAATAATGGGGTTCTTGGTATATTCATCATGAAAGCTCTGGGTAAATTAAATCCTTTCAGAATAAAAGAGTGAGTGATCCGCTAATGGACTTTGAAGAGGACACCTTCTGCCGAGCGATGCCCTGATCTGAAAAAAAAGTGAGAAAACGGACACACCCGTCCATTGGAAATGGTTTCAGCACATGTTTTATGCACTATTTGTTCAGTAAAAAGAGGATCAGATAAACCGTCTGGCATCAGATTTAATGATCTCTCATTAAGTATTTTTAGATGCATGTTTATATTGCGCTGTTGCTTATCTTCATTCAGCTGAGGCTTCGCAATCTATTTCCTTAAAGTACTCTAATTGCCACAACCATGTCTTGTAAACGACTGGGGTTAAGTGTCTTTCTCTTAAGCATCGTAATATGAAATTTTGTGGTTCTGAGAAATGCTTAACCCGTTAAGTGCAAAAGGTCACACTAGTTCAAATCCTGCTTTAATGAGTACTGCGTTGAAAATATCAAACTCAAAGACTAATTTCAGTAGCAAAGCATTTCATTTAATGCGTTTAGAATAAAGACTACCTCCTTTCTAGATCTCTAAATTTAATTAACTGATGTGTGAATAATGAAGATTAAAAAATACTACGAAAACAAACCAAAATAGTAAGCAATTGTTACTGCTTACTCTACTCAAACAAATTCTTATTTACTCTCTCTACAAATTCTGAAGAAATGCTAAATAGATGCATTGCAGCTAGTCGTCTCAGCTTTTTGGACCAACAGCACACATTATTTTGGAATTTCATCGTAATGGAGAGCAGGTGGATGAGTGATAGAGTAGGTGTGTGTTTGTGTGTGCACGCGTCTGAGTGGATTCAGGGCTGAATTCAGTATGAAATAACCTATTAGTTGACTACAGCTGAGTCAATCACAGATTTTTACAGGGGAAGGGTTGATATACAGTAAAAGCCCCACTGAAGAGGATCTATAACCACTTAATGCTAGTGCTGGGCATATTGAATTTAATGTAAAAGAATTGTGGTGTATTAAATAGTAGCAAATGGTATAATGAGATACATTGAAAACCAAGCCATTGATAAGAAAAAAACTGATTATTACACAAAATTATGATCACACTACAATACACCTGATTAACAGCTGATATGTGACTGTGATCTATGATCGTCTGCAATGTAGTTTTGTAGACCTAAAAGGAATGTTTATACTTAAAGACAGAGCAGTACATGAAGCAGCACAGTAGTAATATTACAATAACAACAATATTATCTCTCAATATACTGTATTTAACACATTTGTAAAAGTTTTAACCACTTGAAGCCCTATCATCCACCCGGCGCAATAAGGTGCAAGATAGGTTGGGTGCGATTTGTTGATATTTTCAGGCCAGAGCAACTCTAATTTTCATGTTTTGCACTTTGTTTTTTTAAATAGAAAGTCAATTTATGGGTGTGCCGGCCTAAAAAGGAGGTGTTTTTAGGTGCATTGGTGGCACGTTGCTATTTTGAGAAACTGAAATAAACCGTGCCATTGACCAGCTAAAAGCTGGTCTAAAATCCAGCGCAGAGTGCGTTAGTTATGCACTTATGCAGGTTCAAAACAGTTTTTTGACCACACTTTGTTATTGTTGATTTATTCGTTTGCTGGAAATCTCAATTAAATTTAGAAATTGTTTTGAAACAAATCTTTGTGCTTAACAAACAAAATATAATGTGTAGGCTAATGGATGTCTTCAGTGAAGTGAGTTTCCACCGTTTCCTTATCCGCGAAAGTAAAGGAGTAAAGTAAAGAGTAAAAGTGAAGTAAGGAGACTAAATGGAGGAGGCTCATTCTCTATCCTTAAAGGAAATGGGAGATGAGACTCAGATTGTTTTAATGCATGTTATACTCAATAACTCATTAGGAGAACAAGCACAACCCTGTTAGACCATGCGCTAGGGTACAGACTGTATTTTTCCATCCTTAAAACAGCAAAAGTGGATTCGGACATGCCCTTAATGCATTTGCACCATTAGCTTTAGACTCTGTGCTTAGATCATTAAAATAGAGCTCTTCATGTATGTCGCAGTAAAACCTTTATTAATAATTTTCCTAAACTTTAAATTAAATGACTTGAATCATGCTGTAGCAATTGTAATCTTGATTCTATCTATCGCTCAGCAGAAAAAAAAAACATGTTTGTGAGACAATTAGCCTCATGCCTACTTAACAACAACAACAACAACAACAACAAAAAAATGAATTGAAAGAAACTACATGCATGCTTATTCTGCCATTTCTAAACATTGACATTTTATGTTTTAGTGTTTTCTTCTGTCTGTGTTTTTGGGCACACAGACAGATGACCAAGGTTGCGAGTTTCATTTAATATTACAACAGATTTAGTTTTTTTCATTTAACCCAATCACTTATATGTCGTGTCACATGATATCATTCTTTGATGTTTTACTAAATGTAATTACTTAAATGTAAATAATTACTTAATTTAAATACCTTTAATACAGGTTCAGCAAAGGACCTCGAGCAAGGACTTGACGAACTCAGGTCCCCGCAAGCAACAATGTAACTGTATCTTTAAGTGTGCTAACATGAGGCTACTGGTGTCAATGATACTTAAGAATCTTATTAAAAACACAGATCCCGGTTGCTGTCCACACTCAAAAAATGATGATTGCTTCTTGATCAAAATACTAATTTAAAATGAGCTGAATTAACACAATTCTAGAGTTTTTTAGGGTACAACTTGATGTTCAATCCACTTAAATTTGTAAAAACAATTAAGTTGACTTAGTTGTGTTGGGGGAAAAATGAATGGATTGTGTGGAACCCAGCATTTTTTACAGTCCACTGCCATTACATAAACAAAATTCCTCCTTCTCATGGCCCAGAAAAGCACTGGAACAACCCCAGAGTGAGTAAATAATGGCTGTATTTGCATTTGTGGGTAAACTAATCTCTTAATGCTATTTTTAAAAATGCATCAGGCTAATTTTAAATTCAACAGCCACTACCGCATTCAGTTGCATTCACAAAGTCAAGAAGGAGAATGGCTTGCTAATGAGTCCGTCATGACACATACCCTGAAAGCAGCCAGAATTATGCGAGTGACCTTCTCTTTGACAGACTCTTGGAGGATGTCGGAGAGGGCTGGTACCACGTTGTAGCGCCGCAGCTGTTCGCAGAGCTGCGGGCTGAATGCCAGGAGCCACACGCAGAAGATCATCTGATACTGCAGCTGGAAGCCACACTTATTGCTCAGCACTGCCGTGATGCTGCGGGACACACAGAAAGAGAAGTCCTAGTTAGTAAGCAGCGGGGCATCTCTCCCCTAATGGTCTGCTGAGAGGATGCTCTTCACCAAGTTAGTCCTGATGGGTTGATGGGCGAGACGGGGGGACAAAATGAGAGCCCACATTTTTGTGATATATAATGAGACCATTACATGAAAGAAATTTTACTTGAGAGGCAAGAAAAAGGAAATTATCTTAAGAGAAGCCTCATTATCCTTTCTTTCACTCTGTCTGTACACTACCAAACAAAAGAAGCTTCATGATCACAGGGCTAAAACATGCTAGGACAATGAGAGATGCTTTTCTTGTTCTGCGAGATTCGGTCTGCAATACTGCAAAGGACGGGGAGGATATAATATAAAGAGGCATGAGTAGAGCACATGGTTAATCGTGTGTGTGTGTGGTGCAATTTAAGTAATAAAAATGTAATAAATTAAAGCATCACAGGTAACTTGTTTTAAATAGTACATTTTTAGAACTTTATGGTTCAAGATTACTACACATGAACACATACACACATACAGTGCTCAGCATATATAAGTACACCCCTCAGAAATCTGTCTTTTAAATTCAGGTTTTTAATAGGAAGCTATACAATATTATATTTGTGCATATACATTAGATTAGTCAGTACTGAAGCCAAATCTGGAGCTTATCTAACAAAATAGCTTATGATAATGGTCCAAAAACTAGTACACCCAAATGTATATGTTATAGAAAAATATTAAATACAAATTATAAAAGAGTAAAAATCAAGAGAAGCAAAATAATTTAAGAATTTTGTTGAAATTTTGCAGGTTGTAATTTTTTTTTTTCAATATTTTGCTTGAATTTAATAATATTATCTTTCAGTTTCTAAATATGTTTGGTGACTAAAATATTATTTTAATAAATTTATCTGTTTAATAAATCTGTTCTGTTTAAATGCACCAAAATACATTGCCTATATTCGATAAAACATGGATAATGAAATGGATAAAAATATTCATTTTCAAAATGTGTACTCAATTATGCTACTTTTCACTACTTTTGAAACTACTTTTTAAATGTTATTTTGAAAATTATCACAATAAAATATTTCCAATCCTTCTATATTAACAATTATTATCTCTCGTTCAATTTCTTCAGGATTTTTGCTCTAAAGTGTGTAAACAAATATTCTGTTAATTATAAACTTTTACTCTAAGAACTTAATCACTTATCAACCAGATGAACATTTCACAAAAATGTTATTTTATAAAAACCTGTATTGAATAAACTTAAGACATTTTAAGACAGGAAAAAGGCTGCCAAAAGATTTGAGGAAAAACATGAAATTTAAGTTCCTGCATGTTCTAATGAGTGATATCAAATAATGAATCACAATGCAAAAGTAAAAATATTAGAAAAATCTAAATTTTTTTGTTATTCTGACTCAAATTTTATTATAAATCTAACATCATCATCCATGATATAATATATTTAGATGAAGCTTTTGCTCCATATAATGCTAGACGCAGAGCAAAGATTAGACGTTTGTCTCTAGAGCATGTTTACATCAAAAACAATAAAGACAAGCAGTGCTTACTGTAAACTGTTTGACAGAGCTTTGTGATTGTTCAAAACAGACTTACCTATTCTGTCCTTGTATAGTATGTGATCATACTGGTGCACAACACATACTGGGGTCAAATTCACGCAACATTCTTAAGTCAATCTTTCTTATCTGTATATAAAATGTAATTTATTATTCTTACATTAATAATAATAATATTATTATTTAAATATTTTTTTTATTAACTTAGCAAGAATTGCCACCAGTTTCAATCAGACTTTCTTAAGAAAAATTAAGATGTTCTTAAGAACATATTTCAGAACTTAATATTTGTTCAAGAATCTGGCTTATGAAAATTCTTACAAAATATTTATGAAGAAATTGCCAGAGCTGCTTTACCTGTATTTTTTTTCTAAATGCCCTAATTTAATATACACTCCCTGACAAAAGTCTTGTCGTCTATCTTAGTTTTAGGAACAACAAATAATAACTTGACTTCTAGTTGATCATTTGATTTTATGAAAGGCAAAGGCCTCTAGATTACGCTTATTTTACCAAAATAAAATATAATCATGGCTTGATTTTTAATTATTTAATTAAGACAGTAAGGTCTGACTTTGCTTAGACAAAAGTCTTGTTACTTAACAGAAATAATGTGGAGTATAGAATAGAAAGTCATGGTGCAAGGGAAAAAGATTTTGTGTATAACTCCCATGAGCTTGGACGAATACATCCATACATCTTTGCAACGACTCGAATAATTTATTAATAAAATTATCCATCAAAACTATCTGGAATGGCAAAGAAAGCATTCTTGCAGGACTCCCAGAGTTTATCAAGAATCTTTGGATTCATCTTTAATGCCTCCTCCATCTTACCCCAGACATGCTCAATAATGTTCATATCTGGTGACTGGGCTGGCCAATCATGGAGCACCTTGATCATCTTTGCTTTCAGGATTTTAAATGTGGAGGCTGAAGTATGAGAAGGAGCAATATCCTGCTGAAGAATTTGACCTCTCCTGTGGTTTGTAATGTAATGGGCACCACAAATGTCTTGATACCTCAGGCTGTTGATGTTGTCATCATTTTTCTTTTACCAAACTTGACTGATTTCTATGAGAAACTTGGGTCCATGTGTGTTTCAATAGGTCTTCTGCAGTATATGTGACGATTGGGAAGTGGATTACCTTCTACCTTCTGCCACTTTTCCAAATGAACAACTAGAAATTTGAGTTATTATTTGTTGCTTTTACAACTGGGATCGACGACAAGACATTTGTCAGGTAGTGTTTGAAATATAAAAAGTATATATTACAATAATGTATTAAACTACATTAAAATACAAAGCTGTTACTTTAAATTACAAAAAATATTTCACAATATTACAGCTTTTATTTTTAATTGGTGTGCATGAGACTTTTTAAAAACTTGCAGATGACAAAATTATTAAATCTACAAATTAATTAACAAAATACTGCAAGAAATACTGTTAACTCCTTTGACATTAACCATAACCAGATTTCCATAATCATGGGAACATAATAACACACATGTATTATTTTCTATGTGCAATATTACCCAAAACATGACATACAGTACATAAATAAGTATGACAGCGAGTATTACCAGTTCACTCCATCGGCCTCCACCCAGGCGAATCTGTATTCATTGACTCTCAGCATCAGCTGTAGGCAGCCAGCGACACACTGAACATACTGGGAGCTCTATGGATCCAAAAGAAAAATACACGTACACGAAACACACACATACAAACGAATTAGCATGCACACAAAAGCACAACACATTCAGAACACAGAGAATTGAACAGTTCAGAGAAGCAGGGAAATGGATGCGTAAAATAATAAGCCCGTCATTTTCCGTTACTAGCAAAGAAACACAATGAAACTAGGCTGCTCAAAGCAGCGTTTACACTCTTGATAAATCAGCATTCACATATGCACGTGCAGTACTTTTTTTTTTTTTTTTGACTTTATAAAAAACGCCTTTTAGAAAACATGCCAGATCAAAGAGACAATCCAACAATGCAGCAGAGAGAAAGCAGCAGCAGCAGCAACAGCCTTGAAACCTGGACAGAGTGAGTGAATCATAGAGAGATGTTAGAGGCGATGTGGCTGAGAGGAAAGAAGAGACTCGATCATTAACTGGGAGAGATGATGCTGGAGATCAGCACCATATGCATAAAAGCAGAGAACAGAAGAGACAGGGAGACAGGTCATGAAAAATAGCAAAGAGGAGACGTCTTAAGAGCCATGAGAGGAAATTGAATTAAAATTTGTGGCCGCTTGCAGTGCACCAGCAGATTTTGACTCGCGACACATGATGAAAGAAGAGAGAGAAAAAAAAACTTCTTTTCAAATGAACTCTAAAAAGCATAAAAAGAAATGAAAGAGGAAGATTGCTATAGTGCAAGACAAAAGCCTTCTGGTGGTCCTTTCAATCTATCAAGTCTAGCAGTGTCTCAAAAAAAAAAAAGAAAAAGAAAAGGTGAATAAATATTAGATTATGACCACAGCCATTGGCAAGAGAGGAAAGGACCTTTGTATAAAAATGCTTATAGACCAACACAGACAAAAAGGTGTTGTATTAAAGCGGTGCAGCTGCAGAAAAAAAGTGAAAAGATTCACAGTGGATATGAATGGGGGGAAAAAAGCAGTGGACAAGAAACAGCATGTGCTGCATCTCAAAAAAGAGAGGGGTGAAGATCTCAGCCTCTGAAAGGGGACGGAGGCTCGTTCACACAGCTGCACATCCGCCTCCTTCATCTGTGACATACTCACTTCACTGGGGGAGATGGTCCCTGTTCCAGGTTCAGCACCTGTACCATGTAGTTTCTAACAAAAAAAAAGATAGAAAGAAAAAAAAAACTGTGATTTTGGGCCTCTTTTGAAGCAAAAGTGAGCCGCGTGCTTGGACAATGGTGGCAGGAAGACAGATGACTCCCGCGTGAGAGAGATGGTTTGTTCTTGACAGGCAATCGTCTAAAAAAATCTGAGCGAGAGTGGCCTTGAATTTATTTCAGTCTCTGCTGCACTGGAAAATGTAATGCTTAAGCCTGTTACAAGAGCTAAATCACAATTTCAGTGATAATACATGCAAGTCATCACTTTTGCAAAACCAGACATAATTAAACTTGTATTGATTCCCATCTTAATACGGACTATTTTTTGTCCTACTAATTCGCTGAAAAGGTTTATTCAAAACCATCGCAGCTTGGCTACAATGAAGCTAATTTATGGAGTGTGCTCTGAATAGACTAATAAACATGAACTGTTTTGAGAGCTCTTCTATTTATGATTTTCAACATTCATTAATTCAGAGGGCCCTCGGGCTAAAATATGAAACTGCGTGCAAACTGCAACATCTTATTACCGTAAAGTGATTTGTAGGGAAGCTGAAAATGAAAGCTGGACTTTATCATGTGATCTGCAAGTAGATGCACTCACTAAAAGCCACCGTATGAATAAAAGCAAAGCACAAATATGCACCAGAAAACCAAAGCATTGCTGATCTTTCACAGTCTTGATACAACAACTAGTATGAATTAGATTAAATTAATTAGTGAATAAGTCAGAAATGATTTAAAGACTTTTTGAAGTCAATAGTTCATTAATTAATTTGTAAGGCATACAATTATACTATAATGCCAATTCACAACTAATCATAGTATGTTTTATATAATGAAAAGTAAATGTAGGCCATCTTTTTCATCATATTTAATAGACTATTCAAATTCTTCCTTTAACATATACTGTATATATATATATATATAAGAGCTAGTCTTGTTTTTATTCACTCTTCTTCAATTTGGCTTCCTATCAAGACATCTAATGCAATACTGCATCTCAAGGTTGTGCCCTCTGCTGAAGAGTAACATTGTGCCTTTCCCTTTAGCTCAAATATGTACAGCAAAGACATTTTATCATTTTTCTAAAAAGAAACCATTGGAAGACATTTAGAATGTGAACTTGAGAAAGATGTTTTCGTTGACTAAATGACAAATATGGCTTTGGTTTCTTGCAACCATGAGCCCAAAAGTGCTTCATTGTGTTGAGACTTCTTTTATTAAACTGAAAGTACATCTGTACTTCAGTGTATGTCGCACAAATAATTTTACTTCACATTTACTTTTATTCATCAAGGTTAAATTAACAATGCTGTTTTAAATGCCATTTAAACTTTATATTAATTAAAATACACTGTGTCCCTGTTTCCACAAAATATTAAGAAGCCCAACAGTTTTCATCACTTACTAATAAGAAACAATTTCTGAAGAATCATGTGACGCTAAAGACTGTAATAATGATCCTGTAAACATTAAAACATCTGAAAACATTAAAATTCTAAATATCTAAATCCATCAAATAATATTAATTAGGGATGTCCCGATGAGGTTTTTTGCCCTCGAGTCAGAGTCATTTGATTTTGAGTATCTACCAATCCGATACATCTATAATACAAAAAAAAATAAAGAAGAACCAAGAAACAGATCCAGGTTATTGCTTATTTTTTATTTAATTGGTCTTAGGCTCTGTTGCCTGGGTAAACTCGCTGTATTGTGTTGGGTAGGCATGGGCCGGTATAAGATTCTGATGGTATGATAATCTTGGATATAAAAAAAAAATCACGGTTTCACAGTATCACGATACTGTGCTCACTGCTCTTAAATATATTCTTTTTAAATGTCTGGGTAAAAACAAAACTTTTTTCCTCTTTGAAAACAATATATTCCATTTTGGAGCAGTAAACACGTCAGGCTATATAATTCAAATTAATTATTGACTTCTGCTGTCTTCAATTGTTTCAAAAACACTGATTTCTTTACAATTTAAAACATCATCTTTGGATATCTTTTCTGCTGGAGATACTGTTGTCTTAAAAAACAACAAAAAAATGTAAATAAAAAAATCTTACACATACCTTAGGAACGATATAGCAGAAAAGTTTGGCGGTTTTAAAACCTTGACTTTTCCAAATCGCGGTATACCTTGAAAACGATTATCGTCCTATGCCTAGTGTCGGGTGTTTGTTTTTGAGGCGCCTTATCAGATTTGTTGTGTTAAATGTAGCCTTTACCTTTCCACCTTTTGCAATCCCAAGTTTACATATCTCACAGTTTGCTATATGACAATGTTGTCGTCATCAACTTTATAACACCTCAGGACCGCAGACATACTTGTGCTTTCCGCTTCAAGTTGCTTCCGTGTTCGACTTAGCTGTTTCTGTGTGAAGTCAAGAAAAAGTTCTAACTCTGTGACACCGCAAAACTATAGATGTGTTAAAAAATAATGAGAATATATAGATATAAATTTGAGTCCTGATCGGGAGGTAACGTCCAATTCCGGTCGAGTCTGAAACCGCGTGATCGGATCTGGACATCCCTAATGTAATTTTGTTCAGAGATATACTGCCTTTGTGACTCATATACACTTTAAAATCTTTAAACATCTTAAGATCCAAATCAAATTAATTATTTTGTCTTGCCAATTGCATGTGCATGAAATAATCTACTGAAAAAAAGATCAATTTGAGCTATGATGGTTGGATAAAATCCACCATAAAAAAAGCCTTAGGAACATGTCTCATCTGTCCCCATTGTAAATTATGTGAATGACAGAAAATACCGTTTTGAAATGCTACCGCACACTTCTCATCTTTGTAGTAATCTAAACACTTGTGGTCTTTGCTATTGGATGTTAATGGAGATTCAGTACAAGGATTTTCAAACATGTCCGTACAAAACACATCTTTGCACTTTGATGTAAATGGAATCTGGTTCAGGCTTGGAAAACAAAACAAAGCAAAACATGTTTGACTGTTATCTAAAATGGCTTAGATCACATTCAAATCCTGACACACACATACAAACATTGTGTACTAACCAGCTAAGACAAAAGGTCTCCTGTGACAAGCATTAGTAGGAATGCATGCAACAAAAAAAGAAACTATGCTTTTGACAAAATATCCTGCCATTCAGGGCAACTGGTCAGGACACAATTCATACATATATACTGAAAAGAGCTTTTATCTCTTACTATTAAAAAAAAAAAAAAAAACTCCCTCCTGATACACTGGCAGGTTTGCCCTAACACAATATAAATCACGCATATGAAAAACTATAAGAGGGAAAAAAAAGAAAAAATATAGATGCATGAATATATATTTTTTCTGTGTGTGTGTGTATATGTATATGTATATGTATATATATATATATATATATATATATATATATATATATATATATATATATATATATATATATATATATATATATATATATATATATATATATATATATATAACCCTGTTGTCATCTTGTGGATAGACAATGTCAACCGTCTTTGGTCTGCTCAATGACATGCTAATGGCCGCCGACACGCTGTCTCTCAGAATTTATAAATATTTTAAAATCAGCACTATCCTCAAAAATAAACTGCATAGTTGCAATCTAAACAACTACATTCTTGAATAAAAAAGCCTCAAAAGTGTATTATGTTGCCCAACAGCTGTCAAACTGTAGAGTGTCCAACGCTTGTTGCAGTATGTGGGGCAGAGTAAAACACAAGAGTGAAGGGTGGACAAGTGCTGTTACTTGCAGAATATCGCACTTCTATCAGCTAATCAGATTTAAGAACCAGACAAAACTGCTGTGTGTATATATATATAATGACACCAGTATCTGACATTCATGCTTTTGTAATTAAAATAAATTGACTGTTTTGAAAGAGAAAACCCTTAGAATTTTCTTTTTTTTCCCTTTGTATGATTTCAGAAAAAAGCCGATGCAAATCTGTTGTCCATACAACTTGTATCTTGTATCACCTGCTATTAATATAGCATTGTTTTGATACCTTCATACTGATGTGTATGCACATGCATTTATTTATATATTATATCTTTTTTTTATAATGGTGTGTTTTGTTTTGTTTTCTTTAGTACATGTAGAGAATTGATAAAAATGAATAAAGAGAGTGTATTAAAAAAATTGACTGATTTGATTTTAAATCGTCTAATAAAAAGTATTATGGCTTCTAAATAGATTAATGCTGCATCAGCAAAGCATTTTTAATGATTAATGATAAAGATTTAAGAGAAAAACACTGGATTATGCAACAGACATACAACTCTTTAACACAATTAATTATGAAACTATTGGCCACATGATATGCTAAACCATTAGTCACAGGAATCCAGGAACAGTATGGGGTTAAATTGATTAAATAGTGGCTGATAAAAATTAGTGACCAATACACCGGTGCTTAAATAAACAAAAATATAAATAAATAAATCATGTCATTGGAATTTCTTTGATTTTCGCGGATATTTAAAGTGTGGTGATATAATAATTTGCCCATGTTCAAAATGTTTTTTCACCATTTCCAAGCGAATAGCATAAACAAAAAATTCAACACATCAGAGTCAGTTTTTTTTTTTAAACAATGAAGTTGGTAAGACCACGGAGGCTAAGGTCAACCCTTGGTTCCCACGTCCTCGTGGTAAACGACTCAACCTAGTGCACTCATCAACACTGGGCCCTTGAGTGAATCTCTTAATCTGTATCTGTGGCTGGCCTGCTGCAGCAGAGCTCACAGCTCAGAGCTCATTCTGAGTCAGGAGGATCCAGGTTCAAATCGTGCTCCAGGCACTTCTCAGTTCATTCTTCTTGTTGTGCCCTTTATATAAAGCACTCTGCTGCAGTAGTGCCCTGGCACGGCTGCCTCTGCAGATCTTCACCTCCTACTGTGTACATGTAGGATTCAAGCAGTGACACAGTACATACAAATTCACTCGTTCCCGTGAAAGTTTTGCAAAGTGTTTGACACACAGGTGGCTCCAGTAGTCTAATCACCTGTGGAAATGCTTGTATTTTGCAGCTGATTTTTTTTATATGTTTTTTTTTTTTGGTTATTTATTATTAATACATATTTTAAATATACAGATTATTAATATGCTACTTGCTAACAGGATAGCTGCAAATCAAGCTGTATTTCTTGTATTTCTTGACCCATTATTTGTATTTCTTGACCCATTCTCTATGGCAATTACATGCTAGTTGAGTAGGTACAAGATTTTAATTTAAATTTACTTCATGACCGTTATAAAAGCATGTTTAATATAGTATGAGTAGTAAGAATGTAATTCAGATATACTACATATGCCATTTGTCCTTATCACATGACCTAGCAGCATCAGTTGCGTCATTCATAAATTCTTCATCACTTCCCCTAATGGTAGGGTTAAAGGGATTTTATTTCACTGTATGAGTAATTTTATTTTATGGTAAAGATATGTTTAATGATCTATTTATTTAGATAGGTAATCCAGAAAATCAACAAATCGGCTATCCTAAAAGGAAAAATATCAGAAATGGAAAATGGACATTAAATTTAGGCATGCATGATACTGAATTATATTTCAAAATCCCCTTTGGTTCAGCAGATTCCATTATCTTTTCTGTTTGATAAATTACTGGCTAATTGAAACTTTTCCTACGTTTCAGTTAGAAGGGCATCCGACACATAATGCCAGAGTAAGTGGTGGTTCATTCTGCGGTAGTGGCCCCTGATAAAATCAGCGATTAAGCTAAAGAAAAGTGACTGAATAAATTGTAAACAGACTTTTGATTTTATGACCCCAATTGATGCTCGTTTTCTTTAATTCGTAAGTGTAACAGCACCCCTGAATAAATTTTTCCATGAGGCATGGCTGCTTGGGAACAATATTCTAAAAAAAAAAAAGATATTCAGATACTGAACTAAGTTCTGTTTAATTGGTGTCACAGTCAATAAATCAATTCTCTTTTTTAATATATATATTCTGACCAATATATCAAACGACTAAGCACTTCATGTTATTTGTGTATTTTACTTTCATTTACCTATTCCTATAAGTTTTAAAGGGCCCCATGTGAATAAGTCATGTTAACAAGTGGGCATTAGGACCTGAGGGAGGCGTAAGTCAGTAGCGGCTTTTTAACTTACAGAGGGATATTGTGCACCAAGTTATTCTGTACTCACATTTAGAGATTTATGACAGAAATCCAAAACAGTCAACCTAAATCACAGAAAAATGTTTACTTCGGATCGCAGATCTTACTAAAAGTGCTCCAGTCAGTGATTCCCTCAATCTCATAAGAGGCATCTGGGTCAAGCTAACATTATATTAATATAATGATAGTAACATTATATACGGTCATACTGCCCAGCCATACCTTATGAGATATTCAAGTGTCTACTGTATGTGCAATTCTTTCCTGTCATCCACTTACTTCTTTCCAACTGTTTTTTTTTTTTAATACTTAACAGCTCACACACAGTTTTTCCACATACTATATTGTGTCTAATCTGGATACGTTTGTAAATAGTGTTTAACTAATGAATCAATTAAATAAATGTGTGAACCAATTCAAGAACTGAACATCAGTATGACATGCAATTCATTTTCCTTCGACTTAGTCCCTTATTTATCAGGGGTTGCCACAGCGGAATGAACCGCCAACTATTCAAGGAATTGTTTTACGCAGCAGATGCCCTTCTAGCTGCAACCCAGTACTGGGAAACACCCATATACTTTCACATTCACACACATTCATACACTACAGCCAATTTAGTTCATCCAATTCACTTATACTGCATGTCTTTGGACTGTTGAGGAAAGCAGAGGACCCAGATGAAACCCACGCCATCACAGGAAGAGCATGCAAACTCCACACAGAAATGCCAACTGGCCCAGCCAGGACTTGAACCAGCGACCTTCTTGCTGTGAGGTGACAGTGCTAATCACTGAGCCACTGTGGAGCCGGGCCGTTCATATAATACATTAATTAGATTAATTCATTATGCAAAAAATAAATGTTAAACATGTTTTGAGGGCAGAGACTGGCATTACTGATCAGAACAAGATCTGATTGGTGAGTGATGGTGTGCAGACAGTAAGTTATTCATGTGTGTGCTGGTTGCATTAGCATTAAAATCATCCGCCAGACTCCTGCAAATGGATATACCTCAAAATAAATAAATAAAAGCAAATACATTGATATGTGTCTATTGCACAGAAGCAACAATTAAGGGCCTTTTACACGAGAAGTGGCAAGCCTGGGTGCCTGTTTCCCCCATAGTAGATGGAATTTGTCCAGTCGAGTGGGATGCACGTGACACAGTGGACATCCCCATAGTTACAATCAGCATGGTCAAATTTGTTCCAGCTAAGATCTAACACTAATGTTGTGCTTGTGTTAATTGTGTTATCTCATTAGAACATGACTACTGGTTTCATGTCAGACACAATATTTGCATTCATTTTTCAGTGTTAAATTCTTATTACCCTATTTCAAACTTTAAATAGTCTATGTTCTGAAAAATGATTGGTCTATGTCCATGTTCAACATGAAATTAAACAAGAATAAGGTGAAATTTGTTTATCTTCATTCTTATGAATCTATTATATTCTAAATTTCAGCCAATATTTACGTGCGATTAAACGCGATTCATTTGATTAATTAATCAGCACATCATGTAATTAATTAGATTAAATTTTTAATCGCTTCATAGCCCTAATTTTAATTAAAATGTTGAAGCCCAGATGTGGCCTCACACAGAAACTGATACTGATAAAGCAGCCATCTTTAATGTGAAGACGTTCTCTTTAAAACCCAAAAAAACCCAATGGCAAAAAGGAAAAAAATTTAAAAGGAACACAGCACACGGCCAGCGCTTTGACATCACAAATTCTTTTATGTCTCAGCTTGCCTTTCACACTCCTGTGAAAGGAGGAGGATTGAAAACAAGAAGAAAGCGATGGCATCTTTTGAAGTTTCATTGTATATGGAAAATTTACATCATAAGGCACAGAGGCAATACTAGTAATGCACAAAGATCCAGATACAGTAGGTTATGATCTGTCACAGGCGGCAGAAGCAGATGTGTTTTTGATAAGTCGAAGATAAGGGCCTTTCAGCAAATAAAAAATGCTGAGAAACAGAAAGAGAGCTTTCTGTGCAACATAAGCGTTCCTCATTTAAAAAACAAGAACTTTTTATAAATCAATAAAATGTAATCAACAAATCTTGTGTAAAAATATAAAAACTCTGACACTCAGTATCACTTCTTTTTATGTCATATGAATTTCTTTCTTTTACTGAACAAAAGAAGAGATAATAAGCAAAGTGGCAGATGCAGCCTCCATTCACTTTTACTGTATGAATGAAAAGACGCTATGAAATGAACAGAAATGCTCTCAGTCACTAACATTCTACTTAACACATCAAAAAGAAAGTCAGTCATACAGGTCTGGAATAATGTGAGAAGTACTTAATTTTTAACAGAATTTATTTTTGTTTTCTTTAATAGATTTGAGAGAGAAGGCCTACTGGTATTAGGGTGGAATATCTTAGTTTTTTTTGTTTTTACCTGAGAGCTGAGCTGGGTCTTAATCCAGTTGAAGTAGTAGTTCAGGTCACTGCCTTCCATCAGGTCACGTCCCCAGGCAGCCAGTTTGGCTATGATCCTGGCAGCCTGAGGGGAAGGATAGAAATGTGGCATCAGTGCTTGGAAAATTTGTATTTCTATTAGACGTGGCTTTCATACAGATGCTTGAATATAGAGACACATCAAATACCTAGTCAGGGCCCACTAAGTGGACTCAAAATAACCCACAAATATTCAAAAGAAGTCAAAACAAGTGAAGATATGATTATGACATTAGGAAAGAATGTTCAAGATCACTTCAGACAAGAGACATCCATCCAAATTGAAATTTTCCCTAGATGTTGGTAACAACCAAATAAATCCATAAATGCAAAGAAAACAAATCTAATTACTTTACAAATTAAGTTATGTGTAATAAAATGTAATGACGCAGGGAAAAATGTAGAATGGGAGGTGTAGATTGCAATGAAAGCCCAGACAGCATCTGAAATCTCTCAGTAATTCTTCAGCAATCCTCTTCTCATTCATCACTGTAAATGAATATTAGCTGCTTCAGTCCAATGTCAACATTATCAGGATAATGAAGATGAAACCAGAGTGGACAATTTAGCAATATAATGATCCAAAACACTGCCAAGTAAACTCAAATTCTTTCAGAGAAAGAAAATAAAGCTGTAGAATGGCCCAGCAAATCACCCGACTTGAATCCAATACAAGAATACAAATTAAAGATCAGATTTGATAGCCGAGACTCATAAAATCATAAAGAATTTTAGACTGTTGAAGTCTGTGAAAAACTCACACCTGAGCAATTCATTTGACTTCATTCTCCATATGAAAGGTGTCTTTAGACTGCCATCACCAAAAAAATTTAATAGATTTCTGTAGTTCAGAACATTCTCCTTGTGTCATTTCATTATTATTACACATCTCATTTTTCACATTGTTTTGT
Organism: Danio aesculapii; assembly: GCF_903798145.1. NCBI lineage: Eukaryota > Metazoa > Chordata > Actinopteri > Cypriniformes > Danionidae > Danio > Danio aesculapii. The sequence goes on along the minus strand of NC_079436.1, from coordinate 30,376,060 downwards.
TTTATTTTTATGTTTGTATTGTTTGGGATTTTACCAAAATCTGATTCAATTCCATGTCTCAACAACTCCTTTAGAAATATTATTCATGATGTGTTCAATACTTATTTTCCCTGCTGTGAATCATAATTTGTATTACATGATAACATCTATCTAATATACTTTATTATCTAATATACTTAATATACGTTATTTACATTCTTTCCAAGTCTTTAATACTGCATAAATCCAAATTGCATGTTTTAGAGGGAGGGGAAAAATAAATGAATCTGGGAGAACACTGTAAAAAACATTAAAAAAATATTATTCTTTTTGAAAAAATCTCTATATATGAGAAAGTCCAATTATAAAATTGGATTTCTAGACTTGTAAATGAATAAAATCTTATTTTCAATGTTTATTTTTATTTGTTTATTTTAGTATATGTCACTTTCCAGTTATGCCAAGCACTGATGTACTTGAGTAATTGTAATAGTAAAAGGATGTTTAAAAATCTGTATAAAGCCAAATAACAAATAACTGGGCAAATTGTGGGGGGTTGAATGTGTGCTGCTGAAATGCAGACAAGTAGATTTTAATAGAGCTCATAACATTTCCAAATCCTTTATTTTAGTATAATCTTTTTTTTCTGGTTATGCCAAGTCTAAAATATTTAAATTAAATGGGATTTTCCAGTTATGCCAGGCTCTGATGTACTTGAGTAATGGTAAAAGCAAATTCATGTTTAAAAATCTGTATAAAGCCTAATAAACAAAGAACTGGGCAAATTGTGGGGGTTTGATTGTGTGCTGTGGAAATGCAGACAAATAGACTTTTAATAGAGCTCATAACATTTCCAAATCCTGCTCTCAGTCTCTCTTTCCATCATTTCCTGTCCTCTCACCGCTCTCCTCTGAATAAAAGTGGCAAAAGGCCAAAGGACCATTAACAGTCTTAATTGGGATAAGTAATGGCAACTGTTGCTGCACATCCATCTGAAACATTCAATCCAAAATTAACCATCCCAAATGAACATTTCAGCCAAATGAATATGCAACCGTTGTGGAATATGATGGAATTATTGGTCAGATGAAGCGATTCACAGAGGGCCCTTTCTCTACATCTGTGTGTGTGTGTGTGTGTGTGTGTGTGTGTGTGTGTGTGTGTGTGTGTGTGCTATGATAATGAATGCATTCAGAGCCGTTCTGATGTTTCCAGAAGACATGACATTTACTCTGCTTGCCATGCAAAAGGGGAACTTCAGAGTGTTTCATTAAGAGCTGAGGTGAAGATGGCAGGGGGAATCAATACCATCCTCACCCTGCGACCGGCGGCTGCCTGAAAGGTAATTAAGCCGTGACGACTGACTTCACACTGTTCTGCGTGTGAAGTGCATATACTTAAAACAAAAGCACCCTGGGAAATCGTTTAGCTTTTCAGCGGATGTTCAAAAACTAAGAATGGAAATCTTTTTGATGAATTATTGATGGGTCCCAATACTACATACGGTCTCTCAAACAAAGGTTTTAAATGTAGTGACCCTAAATGCCTGACAGCTCAGAAATGTGCATTCATTGATTTACAGGATGTCGATCCTAGATGAAATCATTGCTTTTTAGAATAAAACATAATGCTATTTTCATTTTGTGAAAGTTGAGTGATATTGCTTCATATTTCATGTTGTCCACTTTGTTGAGCAAATGCAGTTGAACCATCAGCAAACACCACCAGCACTAGGCATGGGATGATAACCGCTTTCAATGTTTACAGCGGTTTGAAAAAGTCAAGGTTTTAAAACCTCAAAAAAATTCTGTTATACCGGTTCTACAATATATGTAAGCTTTTGTTTTTTTTTTTTCGACTGTTTTATTAAGTTTTTTAGGGCAATAGTATCTCCAGCAGCATAGAGTCATTCCCATGAAAAGCTTCTGGTCAGCCGTTGATTCAAGGAACATTTGAAAAACAAATCATTTATTAACCATCCAAGCATGCTACAGACCTGAACAGTGCAGTGGCTTAATTTATATCCAAAGAAAAGAAAGATATACAAAAATACCTTTTCAGGGTGTAATGAAATCTGTGTTTGAAACTAATAGAGATGAAAGTGATCAATGATTTAATTTATCTATTGAGCCTGACATGTTTATTTTTCTAAAATACTTGAAATGTTTCTTAAAATAAAATATATTGTGTTCAATGGGGAAAATAGTTGTTGTTTTTTACCCAGACATATAAAAAGAACATATTTTAAAGCAGTAATCACGATATCATGATACCGTGATGATATACTGTCAGAATCTTATACCAGTACACTTGAATCTCTCCTGCATGTAGCTGATAATACTTTTATATTAGAGAATGAAATAAGCTTCTTAAAATACTTTAAATTAACTTCAATACCAATTTATAGAATATTACAGGTATTTTTGTGCTTATATTTGGAATAAAAAGCACTCTTCAGTTAAAATGTGGAACTAAAATAGACTGCGCAATTGACCAGCCGAAAGCTGGTCTAAAGTCCAGCGCAGAGCGAGTCAGTTGTGCGTATTAAATGCATACACATTGCTTAATACACACAGTATGTACAGCAATACACAAAAATCTTTACAAATGAAAAAGAATAAAAGGATTAAAATGTTACAAAAATTATTATTTTCCACATAAATATAAAAACCACTACCTGCATGCCTTTTTCACCTCGGGGGGCTTTTTTCAGTTTATTTATGACAATTTGCTTTTGTATAACGTTTTTATCATTAGCAGTATTATTTATTATATGCATATTTATATTTGTTTTAATAAAATCAAACTTAGATTTGTTCACCTGTAGGGTTTTAGAGATGTATGCATCACAAAATGGGGCATAATAATAGTATGTGTGTTTACATAGAACACTTTTTTGACCACACTTCGTTATTATTGTTCATTTATTTGTTTGCTGGAAATTAGAGCTGAATTTAGAAATAGTTTTAAAACAATGAAACAATGAAATTAAATATGTAGGCTAATGGATGTTCTCAGTGGAGTGAGTTTCCACCGTCTCCTTCTCAAAAGTAAAGGAGTAAAGTAAAGAGTAAAAGCAAAGTAAAGAGAAAGTAAAGTGGCTGAATGGAGGAGGCTTGTTCTTTATCCTGACTCGTCTGTTTAACTTGTTAATGAAGCGTTCAGTTTTTCCACTTACAAAGTCCGCCATGTAAATAGCAAACGCGTCATGGTGTAATGCAACTGACTATTAAAGGGAATGGGAGATAAGACTCGGATTGGTTTAATGCATGTTATGCTCAAAACACACCCATAGCTCATTAAGAGAACAAGCACAACCCTGTTAGCCCATGTGCCGCAACACAAACCATATTTTTCCATCCTTAAAATAGCAAAAGAGTATTCGGACACCACCTTAATGCTTTTGCGCCATGTGCTTAAGACTTTGTTCCTGGATCGTTAAAATAGAGCCCTAAAACAATGATTGGGTGCTTAAGAAACGCTTCTGGTAATATTGTTAAAAACAGCTGTGTTTATTATGTTTTTTAAGAAATCATTTTAAGATGAGCAGAAAATTCAAAAATAATGTATTTTATTTGAAATAAAACAATGTGAGTGTCTATCAGAAGCTTACCATGTGAACAGTAAAGAGGTCTTGACGGTTCAGCATTGGGAGGAAGTATGACCAGGCTGTATTCTTAGTCTTCTTTGCATAATCAAAGAAGATATTCACTCTCTGATGATTTTCCTACATAGAGCAAGAGATACATTATTGCAACATCACATAACTCCAAAAGAAAAGGTGAGTGATTACAGAAAAATATTATAAGCCCAGATATTTACTCTAATACAAAAGTTAGCAAGCTCCTAAAATTTGGAGATTATAAAAATGTTAGTATAGAACAGGGGTGCCCAAACCTTTTCATATAAAGGGCCAAAAAACAAATATCACGAGAGGCGTTGGCCTAAGGTAAATATACCAAAATATAGTATATTAAACTTGCCATGGGTAATTTCCTAATTTCAAAATAAAAAAAAAAACATTGCTTAAAAGCCTATTAACTAATAGGCTAATAACTTTTTAAATGATAATTTATTGCAATAAAAACAAACAATCATATTTATAGCACAGTGGAATCCAAATTAAACAAAACCTGATTTAATTTACACCATTTAATTGAAACATTTCATTTCAGTTAGCTTTTAACTATAAAACAAACAAACAAACAAACAAACAAACAAACAAACAAAGAGCAACATTAAATCTGAATTGACAATCTTGAAACCCTCCCCATCATTCTCTCTCTTCTCAGATGGGATGGTAGGCCAAATGAAAGGTTACCACGGGCCATCTTTGGCCCACAGGCCCTAGCATGGGCATCTCTAGTATAGTATTGTACTCAATACAATTTTTTAACATCAAAATATAGATTTTTTTTATACATTTATAATCAAATTATTTTACATAATCTGATTATTTAATATAATCTAGAGCAGCCAAGTGCCACCATATCATCATCACTACAGCATGAGCTGTGCTTATTAGCACTATTGTGTCCTTGAGAAATAAAAAACACATTCAACGTCTTGTAAAAAAAGATACTGGACAAAACAGCACATTGAGAGTGAGACAGACAGTTTCCCTAAGGATATGTTTATAAAAGTAAATTGAATTTTAAATAGAAAGATGAGCCTGTTTATCTGGGTTTTAAAATTACAGCCACTTTGCATATGAATAGAAGATCTCATCTTAGAGGCATGGGCTAAATGAGCTGTGAGAGGACAAGTCACTGTATGAATACAGAAATACTCAGTACAGGCACCGTGGTGCACAAGCTGCATAAAAGCAATTGAAAGTGGGTTTTATGAAGGTCGTCTATCAACACAAACTTAGCAGATAATATTGACAAAACACAAAGAAAAATAAAAGCTAAGATAGGGCATCAATAAGTGTGTGCACCATAGCTATTTGTTTAAGGATTGACAATATGTTTGAAAATCAGCTCAAGGACGCTATTCTTTGCTTTTTGAACATGCAAGACCAAGGCTGTGAAGACAAAGTTATATTCACGTAACTGTCCTCATTTTTCATATCAATACATTCTACACCTTTTAACTGAGATAATACAGGGTCATTTTATGTGTTATGAATGAACACTCCAAAGCTTTTAAGCCTGACAGGCTATGAGAAAACAGAGATTAGAGCTGGAGTTTTTACATCTCTCCAATGGCGTGTGTTTTTTACCTGCAGTGTGTCATCAATCAGGGTCAGGATGTACTGAACGGTTTGCTCCTTAGATATATGAGCCATAAGGTTGAGGAAGGTCTTTGCACACTGCAACAAAATATGTTTGAAGAATTAGTTGGATTCAAGTAGAAATACAGCAGCCTAGTTATTTTCACAAAGCTTTGATTTATCTAAAAAGGGTCCCCAATGTCTGTGGTTCTCAGAACTATAACCAAAAATAAAACCACAAGAAATGGTCGAGCCCTGCTTTGCAATATTAGTGTGGTACAATTCTTCTTTCGAGGTAAACAGAATAGAAGGGGGAAAACGAATGCGGGAAGAATGCAGTATTAACCTGATGTCCTTCGTTTGTCAGAATTGCTTGCTTGTCCTCAGATCCAGCAACCTCAAACTTCTTAATGAACTCGCAGTCCTCGCCTGAGATCATTTGGCCCCTGAAAAACAAGAATCTCTGCTGTAACTAACCAAAGATTGACACAACAAAACGCATCAAATATTCATATTCTTTTTATTGCTTTTTTGTCATATCTGTTCTCAGGAGCCCAAATAAGCGCAGCTGCAGCAAGCCTCTCTCATATTTGGAGAACTCAGTAATAATGAAAGGCTTATGGGTCATTCTTCCAACTTCTCCCACTGGGTAATTTATCATTTATATTTAGGACCAGATTTATCAACAGTTGTGCCAGTGTAAACCCTCTTTTGGTGTTAAAACCTCATGTCAGGATTTTCTGAAAACAGTGAGATATTAGTTATGAAATAGCATGAACTTAGGGATTTTTGAGGATGAGCTGATTGCATATTTGTATTTCCTTCTCAGATGCACAATTAATCGACAGAGTACTGCAATGTATAACGCAAAGTATAAGGTTTGTGGTAGCTAATTTAGCATTGTTTTGATTCTGTGCCTGTTAGCAGATTACACCTTATCACAACCTTATCTTATGTGTTAGACCAGTTCTCAAACTTTTAAACCAGCGACCCCCAATGTAAGATCGTCAAGAACTCGCGATCCCCCCACTACCAAAGCATATCCAAACAATAAAAATAACTTTTTTTTTAAGCTGTTCACAATATTTTAACTATATTTACTATGCATTGCAGGGCTCAAAATTAACATTTTTTCTTGGTAGCACTGGTGCTCCTAACTTTAAAAATGTAGGCGCACCAGCCAAAATTTAGTGGCATCCACCAATTATTGCTGTTACTACAAGTTTTATAAACAGATTTTTTGCATTTGAAATCAACACTAATAAAAACTAACAAGCAAAAAATATATATATGCACGCGTGAGGAAAATATGTCCCGTTAACGAAATCCCGTTATCACAAGAAAATACATTTTATAACATAATTGAGTGACCAAAAAATACACGGACGAACCGCTTACTGGGCCTACACGCACTGTTTGACATGAACTGTGCTGTGTTCTCATGGGTGGTGTCTGATATTGCACAGATGCTTTTGACATTTACCTTATTATTTGCATACGTCATTTTAATAGCAATACCGTTTTTTGTCATGAGCTGCAATATTAGTTTAATCTTAGTCGGTGCAAGCCCTTTTGCAATGGTGTACGTCAGTGGTGTAGTCCTACAAAAAAAGGTGGTGTACTATTACACCTGACCCAAATTTTAAATGAAAGTAGGCAAAGAAACGAGTAAACAAAGTCATGTACACCAGCTGAACACAGCGTGACTTGATTCAATCGGCGTCTGCTACAATGCTGGTCTTCCTTTTTCTTTGCTACGGTGTTTGTGGGCGGGGCCGCAGGTTTACATTTTTTAAAGTTTTGTATCGACGTCATGCCGAAATGGCTAAAGACTTGTTATCAAGACGATTCATTTGACGTACTATGAGTCGACTCTTTTATAAATGAATCAATAGTTTTAAACACTGTCCACTTTCAGACTTAAGTCTCAGCTGGATATTTTTAATTATCCCTTAGAGCTGTGTTACACACTACATGGAACTTTTTATTTTTCCTAACATGCTTTCCTTTGGCTTAGTCCCCAATCCATCGGGGGTTGCCACATTGGAATGAACTGCCAATTACGCTGGTATTTTCCAGCAGCAATCCAATGTCAGTACACAAACTGTGGAACCCCCAGTACTGTAAAAACACCCACACTCTCATTCACACACAGTCATACACTACAGCCAATTTAGTTTATCTAATTCACCTATACATTTGGAGAGGGAGAACTCTACACAGAAATAGCTTCTGGCCTAGCTGGGAGTCGAACCAGTGATCCTTTTGCTGTAAGGCAACAGTGCTAATACTGAGCCACCGTGCCCAATTTTATTTAATACTTTTCCCCAACTTATTATTTGCGTGTACACAGTTCTGGATTGTGAAGTTTTATTGATATATTAGCTGTGGTACTGACTTATCTAATGCACAGTACAGTATACACAAATATATTATTGTAAAGAATCCTATTGACCTTATTCTTCAATGCGGAAGTGCACTTGTTTTTGCCATTGTTTTAGTACTTCCAATTTAGCTCCCTATGGGAGAAAGACTAGGAATAATAAACCACAGACAAACGGTCAAACTACTTGCTATACAAACAAGTGTTTGCATGATTATAAAGCAAAGCAAAATAATATAATAAGAAAATGTCAGTTTGCAACATCAAGCAGCAGAACGAGCTGTTTTAAACATATAAAAATGAATGGAAGTGAATGAGACCGGAAGTCTCGAGCTAAAAAGATTCAAATGGCTGTGCCCACTTGTATGTGAAGAATATGGGGAATAGAAGATATCAGACATCTATCTGCATTGCTATGTAGAGAACATTACGACTATATTGTCAGCTTTTCTTCCTGTTTCTATTTTTTTTTAAAGATTAAGAGTAAATATTAGTTTTTAATAAATCCCTATTTGTGAGAATACAAATTTCACACACAATTATGTGTTTTTGAAACCCAGTCTCTTACGCTTACTAAGTCGGCACTTGATCTAAAATATGGTGCAAATAGCAACATAGGAAAATATTAATGAATTTACTATAAAAAAGACAAGTAACAATTTAAGTTACTTTATTTAAGTAAAAATTGTATTTTTATTATTTTCATAACCTTTATTTTACCAGGAAAGACACATTGAGATTAAAAAGCTCTTTTACAAGAGCATCCTGGCCAAGATTAGGCAGTATACATGTCACATGGGTCTAACACACAACAAACAAAAAACAATTAACAGTTAACAAGAATCACACATTGACAAACAAACTATTCAAAACATCTACAAGCCTGTGTTTCAATTTCTAAATCATTTATACTCTTTTTAAAAGCATTTAGTGAAATCAATTCTTTAAACTGCAACTTTGTTTGTGGATTATTCCATGAAAAAGATGCTGCACATTTAAAAGCCTTTTACCCCATCTCAGTCCGCACTTTAGGAGCAGACAGTAAATAAATATCCTGTGACCAAAAGCCATAGCTAAGGACAGGTTTTTTACAAGTGTAATTCTGGAGATATGATGGGAGTAAACCCAGTATAGATTTATAAACAAAGACATGCCAATGCTTGAGCCTACGAATGGACAAAGCAGATCACCTACCCTAGTATACAACAAACAATGATGAGTGAGGGATTTAAAATTAGTTATAAATCTTAGTGCAGCATGGTAAACAGTATCCAATGCACGCAGACTCTGAGACGAAGCATGCATATAGATAACATCACCAAATTAAGATAAATATTTTGTGCCATTTTTGATTAGTTTCCTGCATTAAGCTGTGTATGCTTATTTTGATTTATATAAGTGACTGACTGTAATATAACGTTTTTAAAAAAAAAGCTAAGCTCCATGTTTTTATTGGACAGAATGTAAAATTCATCTTAGATCACACGTGCACTTTGAACCTCAATCACATAAAGACCCTGACATAACTGAAATGCTTTACGTCACAGACTCTGAATATATTCAAAGTGTAAAATGTAATAGTCACTTTTGGGTTAGAAAAGCAAACCATAGTCATTTAAATTCTGCAGAGCTTAGCTAACCAATTTTGTAAACATCTCCTTAAACAACTTTATCTAGGACCATGCATATGTGAAAAAAACAAACCTTAAAACTTAAAAACATGATGTTTGCCGTTTGTTCAAATTACTTATTTAAAATGAGCTGAAACAACACAATTCTTGAGGTTTTATGGGGGACAACTGAAATGTTTTATGTTCAATCCACTTATGTTTGTAAAAACTAATAAGTTAACTTCCTTCATGTTTCTTCCTTCCTTACATCATTAAATTCCTTCATATTGTCCCAACACAAATTGATAGTATGGAACCTTTTTTCAGTGAATCTCAGAAACAGAAAGAAAATTCACAGAGCTACACACACACGACACTACCTCCTTAACAACCGTCACAAGACAATGACATAAACCCAGTTTCCTTAAAAGATCTAGACCTTGTTCCGGTTTTACAAAAGAATCACTACAAGGACATTTTAGCAAACGAGAAATTACATCGGATTTCACACACGTATATGTTTTTGAGACCCTGTGATTTTTAAAGGGGTGGTCCACTATGCTATTATATTTTAAACTTTACTTTATGTGTAATGTAGATGTGTGAACATAACATCTCTAAATGTAATACACTCAAAGTTCAATGCCAAGGGAGACATTGGCTTAGCAAAGCCTAGAGTGAACGAAGTTTGGGGACATCCAAATACATCCAGGCTAGTGAGATATATTTATTTTCTGTCTGATTTAGGCACAAACTAATTTGGCTAACAGCTACTCTGACTGAGTATTTACAGTGAAAAATTGCATGCTTGTGGTGACATAGAGGAGATCTGCGAATCACAGCACATTATGTTAGTTGACCAATCAGAGCCTCTTGAGGGCAGGTATTTCAGAAGAACTAAAAGATATGACAGTCATTTTCATGTTAGCTGAGTAGCTGGATATAATCAAAGTAAGATGAAACAATAACCTGATTTTTTACAAATGAAGCATGAGCACACATTGCTGTGCATCTTAAAAAAAACACAGAGCCTTAAAAAAACACTTTGGACCACCCCAATGCTCAATTGCATGTGATCTAAAATGTTATATATAGTAACACAGTGAAATATTATTCAATTATCTTTTATGCTTTTGCTCTTTTTTTTTTTTTAATAATATCTCAAAACTTTCAATCTGCCTGCGCAGAGGTGCAGTAAAATTGGATACTCATTAGAAATTTGATTCCTTCTTCTGCATTAATTGAGATGTAATAATCACATAATAGTCACAAAACATGATGCATCTCATTAAGATCACAATATCAAAATTAATAATTAAACTTTGTTCACTGATTTAGTTATTGTGAGGATCAGCAGTGAAAAATATGTGCAAGGATCACCACTTGGGCACTTAAAGTTGGGGACAGTAACCAATCAAAAGTGCAAGTCAAACAAACAGACTAAATGTAACCTATTTAACTCTGTAGTTGTTGTATCTAAAGAGTTCAAATAATCTACGTTATTGTACTTCTGTACTGTACTTCTACATACAGTTGAAGTCAGATTTATTAGAACCCCTTTGAATTTTTTTTTCCCAATATTTCCTAAATTATGTTTAACAGAGCAAGGGCATTTTCTCAGTATGTCTGATAATATTTTTTCTTCTGGAGAAAGTCTTATTTCAGCTAGAATAAAAGCAGTTTTTTAAAAAACATTTAAGGTCAAAATTAATAGCCCCTTTAGGCTATTTTTTTTCAATAGTCTACAGAACAAACCATTGTTATACAACAACTTGCCTAATTACCCTAACCTGCCTAGTTAACCTGAATAACCTAGTTAAGCCTTTAAATGTCACTTTAAGCTGTATAGAAGTGTCTTGAAAAATATCTAGTCAAATGTTATTTACTGTCATCATGGCAAAGATAAAATAAATCAGTGATTAGAGATGAGTTATTAAAACTATTATGTTTACAAATGTATTCTAAACATAATAGAATGTAAAAATCTTCTCTCCGTTAAACAGAAATTGGGGGAAAAATAAACAAGGGGGCTAATATTTCAGGGGGGCTAATGATTCTGACTTCAACTATACACACATACAGCATGTAATATTGGTGATGTCATTATGAAATAATCTTCAATAACATAAATAATGGTTTTGTGATCTTCCTTTAGCTTAATATTACAGTTCATGTGCCATCATTGATGCAGGTGTGTGTGAACATATCACAAACCTAGTGTGACATCACAAAATCACATGACCCGAAAGGTGTATATGTTTGTATATTTGAAAAGCTCATTTAAAATAGACTATAAGAGATGTCCAAAATTCATTTTGAATTTATATCATGTGTGTGTAAACATACAACTAGTGTGACACCATCAAGTCACATGACTAGGAAGTTTTACATTTAAAAATGTATAAACAATATACTATATGACACTTCCAAAACCCACTGCATGTTTGATGTTTCACAGGTGTTACTGAATATATTACACATGCCAGTACAAAACCTTTTTCTATCAGTTAATACAAAATACTACAGCGCAATATAATAACAATGTAACAATCCCATTAACAACTTACAACTATGTATCAAGGGTTTTCCACTTCATTCACATGAGTACATTTTATTTATATGATGTTTTGAGACACTTTTAATTTCCCCAGAACGTCCAAATGAAAACCAAACATAAAGCACCCTACAAATATAGCATCTAGGCTGTGTATGAGAGAAATACAGAAGCAGAAGTGATATTCAGATGTACTTACTGAAGGTAGGACTGCCAGTTGACCTTGTTTGCTCGGACTTCTGCGGCCTTCGCTGCAATGATATTGGTAGGGACGGCAGCGTCCACTGCCCCTCGGATATCCATCTTCAGATTTTATATGTAAGGAGCTTAAAAATAAACACAATATCAAATCGTGATGTGCTAAAGCCGAAAAGGCCCCGATAACAAATAAAGCAGCATCTTCAGTCACGAAAAAAGGCTAGAAACATATTTAACACGGTGAAGGAATCGTGAATAACGTAATTTCACGTATAACGTTACTGTGTGCCCGTGTGTTGTTATAAAACTAACGTTATATATTAAATAAATTCAACATCGGAAGGGTCGTTATCTGCTAGCTAAGGTTAAACGGCTAAAGAAATGACTTAAACGACCTCTTTTAAAATGTATATCGTCATGAGATAACTAAACTTGTCTGTAGGGAACGTTGTAAACGTGGCTTTTTTAAATCATGTGATGATATCTTGTAATGTTGTCTAACAAAACAACTACTGAAAGAACACAGCCACTGACAAATGCTAATGCACGAAAACAGCGAGTTAGAAACGACACGCCAAGCGTCTACGTTGACTACGACGTTGCTTTATGGTTATCTGACAAAAACTGTTGAATCCGACCAGCGATTTTTTTAACAGGAATATCAAAAAACATATTTGACTTCGCTTACCTGCTTCCTCTGCTGTCAAATTGCTACAAGACGTCACGGGACCAGTGTCACGTGATGTTGTCATGTGAGCAGGACATAGGATTAACCCTTTACAGAAATGTGATTTGCTAGTGATGTGGATTTTATTCACTTCTCTGGATGGCTCTGGATTCACCCTGCAAAGTCATATTGTGAGGATTGCTTTAATAAAAGGCTATAAGCCACTTAACATGTTGAATACTGTATATTACATCCATTTATTTTGTGTCTACATGATGCGTGGCAGTTTTCCAATACTGGGTTGCAGCTGGAAGGGCATCCGCTGTGTAAAACATATGCAGGATAAGTTGGCAGTTCATTCCACTGGCGACCCCTGATGAATAAAGGGACTAAGCTGAAGGAAAATTAATGAATGAATGATGTGTGGCAGGTGTGTGTATAAACATAGATAGTCAAGCCTGAAATTATTCACACTTCTGGCAATTTCTGTCTTATGAGAAATAAGTTTTTGAAAATCTTCAAATGGGTTAAGAAAAATCTACTCAGTTCAAAAGGAAAATATATTTTTTACCCCATTGGTAGATATAATTTCATTTTTAAGACTTTTTCTTTTTAAGACTTAACCCAAGACTTCATACAGGACAAGACTTGACATAACTTGAAAATGTTTTGACTTAGAGGGATGTTCACCCAAAAATGAAAAATTCTGTCATTATTTGCTCTCCCTTCACTTGTTCCAAACCTGTTTGAGTCTCTTTTTTGGTTGAACACAAAAGAAGATATTTTGAAAATAGCTGAAAACCTGTAACAAATGACATTGAATTTGTTCCTCGTTTGGATATTAATGGTTACAGAATTTCAGCATGTGTTCAACAGAAAAAAACCTTCATTTGTGTTCAACAGAAAAAAACCTCTTGATAAATCTTTATAACCAGTTTTTTAAAAATTATTTATGAACTATTTATGTTCTATAATGTAAACTGCAGATAATCTGTCATGTGTCTTTATTAATGAAGAGACCAAACTTAAGAATGTATAATATATCATTTATAATGCATTAAAAATGGTTAGCATGTTATAAATGGAGTATAACGGTGGTGCGAATTACAGGGGTGTTTGTGGGGGTTTAACGCCCTAATTAACACTTGATCCACGCTGAAGGACATCAAGACGAGATGTATAGGGGGGTCAGCCTTTAAATAGTAAGAAATGGCTTTCTTCAATATTAGCTTTTTAAAATATTAATAATTAAAATGTATAATATAAATATACATTTGACTCCCAATAACGGTTCATACCACTTTGATGCATTCAATCGCCCAATCAAGGGTAGTAAAAATATCATTCAACAGTCTGAAACTGGCAGTTCAAGAGCACATTTTTTCCCGATCATTAATGTATAGTCCATACACTACTCCATACATATAATTAACTACTATATTGACGTAAACATTTAATTGAAATAAAAAAGTAAAATTTTCCCAGCAAAATAGCTTAGTTTGACTATACAATGTACGTCATTTATTAAAATATACACATTTGCATGTGTTTCCTGGTATAAATTACATGCAGTGCAAAAAATAACCATCTAAATATGAGTAATAAATAAATTATTTTATAAAAGAAAGACTAGAAACAAGTCAAATTATCTGCCAGTGCAGTAAGACAAATATACTCTGCAATTTTCTTAAGTTAAGAAAACTTACCTAGGATTTAGTAAAGAAAAAATATATAACACTTATACTGTTATATACTTATACTTTTACTCTTTAGCCTCCTTGCTAGAGCAACCGACTCCCATGCGGAAGATCGCCAGTTCGATCCCAGCTTTGGGTGGTGTAGGACCGGCGGGGTTACATTTGCATGTTCTTCCCATGCTTGCATGGGTTTCCCTCAGCGTGCTTCTGTTTCCCCCATAGGTATAGGTATGGGTGAATTGAATAAACTAAATTGGCCGTAGTGTACAGTATGTGTGTGCATGTGAGGTGTACTGTGTTTCCCAGTACTGGGTTGCAGCTGGAAGGACATCTGCTGCGTAAAACATATGCTGGATAAGTTGGTGGTTCATTCCGCTCAGGAGACCCTTGATAAATAAAGGGACTAAGCCAAAGTAAAATAAATGAATGAATGAATACAAGGCTTATGTCTCTGAAGCGAAATTTCCAAGTAAAATACCAAACTTTCAGCTTTACTAACTAGATAAATAAAAAAATATATATCTCTAAACAACAATCATAATAATCTAATACAATCTGATCTAGCATTGTACTCTTAAAACATGAACAACACAATGTTTTTGCTAGAAATAAGACTGTAACCCCAATAATGAGTTTTTGCATGTGCATTGTCAGTGAAAGGCAATGAAACCACACATGACTGGAACTTTTTTCTTATAGACTCAAATCTATAAATACTTCTGTTTTATTTAAAGCATCTCCCACACGACACGCTCGTGGCTGTGAACGACAAGCGCGCGCATACATCCTGTGTTTAATCTGTCTTAAGCCCTTGAAGTGCACTAAACCACCGGGGGATCAGTCTCGATGGGACATGCACAAGTGTAATCCCTGTTCTGCCCCGTATACAGTACCAAGAAGTGTTGTTTTCATTCGCCGTCTCCAGTTTAAGTTGCTTTTCTCAAGGCGCCAGCTGACCAGAGATGTGAAACTGCCGCGAACCATGAGGAACCCCGTGGCTTTGGGCTTTAGGGAACATGCCAGTTCTTTGCCAGCATGGAAGGGCTTTTAATGTGAGGGATGTCATGTAACAGACTCATCTTTAAGTGGGTGGTCTGGCCCTCTTCTGTGGTACCGAGTGTTCGGCGTCCTCCCTACTTGATGTGGGGACAGCTGAGGCATCTTCTCCAGGCCTGTCGGCAAGACGAGGGTTACTACACCAACGGAAGTTATGAAAATGAGGACGAGAACGAAAATACGGAGGACAGATCAAAGGATCCCATATCCTTTCAGGTGAGAGTACGGAGCAACCTCTCTCTGATGTCAACACTATTAATTATTTAAAGTTAGCCACGCATGAGAGTCACACAAAGCCCATGCTTTACGTATGACAGCTAGATTGACTGTGATGAGAAGTCCGAATTTTGATTGTAACAATGGCCTTGCGTGTCCTTGGACTTACATCAGTGGCCACTGGGTGTTATATATTTTCCGTTGGAGGCAGCTCTCTTTGATGTGATCAGGTTGTTTTCAGAAGCCTTCCTGTCTGAATGAGGATTAAGAGAATTTGACTGAATGGTTGCATAATCTAGGAGGCGCAGTAGCTCTATTTATGGTTTACCTGGAATAGCTTCACACCAACGTGATTGGAAGCATCGGGTCTATGGGATTTGGGGGAAATCTTGTTTTTAAACACTTGAAAGACTTTGGGAGTTTATTTATAGAAGCAGATGAGTGCTTATCTGTAATCAAGTTAATATTTTGGATATTTTTAACCTCAATAACTCGTGGCATCAAAACTCAGGAGATTCATTTGTTGCTCCTGTTCTCTGAATATTTTTTTGGTTTTATCAGGGGTTTAAAATAGAGGTTTCAATTATTTTTGAAGTCAAAAATATTTAGATGTTAATAGATCAGCAAACATTTAATTGAAACATTACTTAAGGTATTGAAGGGATAGTTTACTTAAAAAAACAATTTAATAATGGAAAAATTACTCATGATTCAGGGGAGAGCGGGGCACAAAGTAACACTTTTTTGTTTTGGCCAAATAATGAACAAAGTTATGGGGTTAAACAAACCATATATTTTTTTTACCAACAACACACAAGCCTCTCCTACAAATGCGCATGGGTTGTTTGATCCCCGGACCTATGGTTTTAGTGCAGTATTGACAAAAGTGCCAGGAGTAAAAATGTTACTATTTATCCCACCTGTGGGGCAAGTTGTAACAGACAGAGGGCTAGTTGTAACACATGCATACAAGGTCAAATTTCACACAATTAATTTAAATTCAGTTTACAAAATAGTATGCTTCCTCAGTACTTAACTTAGTACTTAACTGAATTTTATGTTTTTTTATGTCAATTGTATGTTACTTTTATTTATTTATCTGTTGGCTAAACACATTTGGATTTATTTACATGATTATCCATTATTATACAATGCATTTATTTGCATTATTAGCAATAAAATGAATTTTGTTCTATTAAAAATATTTTCTATTAAATAATTTTTTTAAATTTAAACCGTTATTAATATTACACTCAAATTTAAACAATTATTTTGTTTGTTTAATTGATGTCCAACAGTGTGTGGCTTATCTGTAACACCCTGTTACAACTAACCCAGCTGTGTCGTGTTTTCCTCAAAACTGGCTACCAGTCGCTGTGTTTTTTACATCTTTCAAAATGGTTCCATCTATTAGCCTAGAAGACAGTTATCACAACAATATAAGATGTTACTCACATACTTTCACAGATTTTTTTTTAAATAATTTTTTTTTGCCTCGCGCTCCCCTACTCACCCTTGGGTGCTTCCAAACCTCTTTGTGTTTCCTTTTTGTTTTGAACACAAATGAAGCACAAATGAAGTTATTGTGAAAACCACTCAAAAACATTTGCTGTTTATTCAAATTACTCTTTTAAAATTAACTTAATAAACACAATTCTTGAGTTTTTTTTAGGGGACAGCTTAAGTGATTTATGGATTCAATCCACTTAATTTTCCCAGTGATGGGTTGTAGCTGGAAGGGCATCATCTGCGTAAAACATATGTTGGATAAGTTGGTGGTTCATTCCATTGTGGCGACCCTAGATTAATAAAGGGACTAAGCCGAAAAGAAAATGAATGAATGAATGAATGAAATTAAAGCAACATTTAGGCTATTCCAAAATCTCTTCATTCGCTTTTCCTGAACTGTCTAATGTCAGATGTACATGCTAAGGATTATATAAACTAGCAAAATATGTACATTAATTGACACATTAATTATCGATTGTATATTGCAGATTGAATGTCCAATTTGGAGAAGTCATCTAGATATGATGGTGCATTTAAGTCTAGTTGGAAAAAAACAAAAGCATTATATGCGTTCATAGACCATAAATATGAGTTAAATAACAAAAAAGAAATAAATTATATAAATAAAAAAAGTTTGCATCTTATCATCTCAAGCCATCCTCTTATTTCCAACCAAAGTGGGAAGTGGCAAACATCCAACCTCAGAATTATCTGGATCTCTGGTTTCCAAAGTTTTGATGTCTGAGCTGCAGCAACTGCGTTTTATGCCTCAGAGAAAAAAAATGGTATTAGTGGATTTTCCAAAAGGAATTATGGTCCCAAATTTCTTGTGAAGAACTTGCGACTACAACCAAAGACATATAGTAAACACTCCACACTGCTGGTGTGCTATAAATGACTTAATGTGAGTATTTGTTCATACTTTTGTATTTAAACTGGATATACATATAGTTGTCTGCAGAATTTAGTCATTTTTGCATTCATATCAAGCATTAAGAAAATCTTTTGGTTTTTATTTTTTACAATTTTGTTATGACAAACCAAACATTATTATTGCAGTGTGTAAAATGGCCCATATCAGGGTTTAAGGTTTTGGTCACATCGCTCACCCTTAATCAATTCAGCCAGAAGTTAATTGATATTCAAGACATCTTTAGTCCCCTGGTGTGCAGGCCAAAGGCAACTCCATTTGTTGCTGGATAATGAAGGAAAACAAATCTTCAGAAAAACCAAACGTGACCAGAGGACTATATCCTTCCTTAGTCAATACAGTTCAAATATAATGCCAACAGCTAGGTTTTCTTGTTTATATTACATTGGAACATGTCTCTGCAGTTTAACTGTGTCTTTACTGTAGTTTTGTGCTAAAGAAAAAATGTCCAAAAAAATGTTCCAAATATTTAGGATTTTAGTTTCTCTGTGGTAAAAAGGGTTCAATGATGAAATAAATGATTGAATTTGTTTTTGTTAAAGTATGCCTTTAAAAGATTTTACCGTATAAGTTTAGTTGCAATAAAAACACAATGGTTATGTACATATATTTAATCAGTAAGCATTGGTCGTCAGGTCACTGAATGCTGGTCAAATGAGAGAATACTCTTGATGCATCAACACTTTTGGAAAACTATGGCCATGGATTATGTCAAATTAGTACATATAATTCATATATATTCATATAATTCATTTACATTACATTTAATTCATTAAACCCATTGAATTTAGGACAACCATATAGAGAATATATGCTTTATGTGCAACAAAATACTGTATTCTTAGTTTTGTACTATATTTACTCAATATGTCATCAAAGGAGGAAAAATGGACAGCACTGTGGCTCAGTGGTAGCATTGTCACCTCAAAGAAAGAAGGTCAATAGTTCAAATCCAAGTCCACTGTGTCTTCAATAAAACATATTTGACAAATCCAAGTCCAGGAGGTGTTTCCGTCTGGAGTTTGCATGTTCTGTTTACATGGATTTACCCCGGAGCTCCTGTTTCCCCCACAGTCCAAAGAAATGCACTCTAGGTGAATTGGATAAACAAAATTGACCTTAGTCTATAATGAGAGAGTGCGTGTGGTTGCAGCAGGAAGGATATATCTGCCAGGAAAACATATATCAGAGTAACTGGCGGTTTATTCTGCTGTGGCGATCCCTGATAAAAAAGGTAATAAGCTGAAGCAAAGTGAGGAGCAAAAATGAGCTAAACCGTAGATGAGCATGGTGTCCATCATATTGTTTTGTTTAAAGGGCACCTATCATGAAAATTAGACAGAACTGTGTGTAGGTTGTGGGAATATAAATTTATATTATCTACATATATAACTGGTGTGACAGACCTTAAAATGTCTTGGTTTCCTGAGCCCTGACTGTCTCTAAAGTAATGCAAATTGTCAGTTTCACAGCATGGCTGTGTCTATTGTTTTCTCTTTTTGGTCAACTGGTCAGACGGTTATGTCTCCAGAACATCATTTTGCACACTGTTTTCTGCCTTTGTCTTTGGGTGAAACTTTCAGGTTGAAGAAACCCCCTTTATGTGGTCAGTAGATGGGCAGGTTTCTAATATGTTGTCATCCACTCTGCAGACTTACCTGCTGATGAGATCAGGCCTGAAAAGGCAGTTTACCCTGCCGACAACAACACTTCATTTGCATGCTTTGTTTTAGAATGTATAAAAACCTAGTGCTTGCTGTACAGTTGAGAGTTTTCTTTCGATGACGCCACAGCCACGCTGAGTTCTTCTTATTAAAGGATTCTGCTTTGATGACAACCGAAAGTTCTCCCTGGTTTTTTGGGCTCGTCTTAGAATTTCACAACAGTTCGGTGCCGTGAGCCAGACTAGAGAAATTCACAACAGGTACAATGTGTCCACAGTCATATTAGGATGATATAAACAACAAAAAAGTTTCTTATCAGACCAGGTTTTCTGATTAGTTTATTCTTTCTGTACCAAGGTCCCGGTGTAAGCGAAGTGGGGATCGGGCTTTTGCTGTTATCGCACCAAAACTCTGGAACGGGTTCCACCCCACATCAGACATACTACAATCTGTTTTTGAAAAGCATTTGAAACTCCATCTTTGTTCTTTAGCAATTGAGCCTTTTTAGCCGTTTGAGGGGTTTGCCTTATGTTTTAATTGTTGTGTATGTTTTATTTTAATTTACTATTGATTGTGTTCAGCACTTTGGGCAATGTTGTGTTGTAAAAAATGTGCTATATAAATAAAAACTAACTAACTAACTAACTAACTAACTAACTAACTAACTAACTAACTAACTAACTAACTAACTAACTAACTAACTAACTAACTAACTAACTAACTCTTTTTTAAAATTTCCTGATGTTAAAATAGGACCAAAATCCCAGTGATTTTGGGGCCCACCGCAACGTGACGTAGGAGTGCCCCGCCCACCGAATTTATTGACATGTTTCTATAATAACATGTATACACATGTCTACAGAACATTTCTGTACAAATAAACTGGGATTAAAACATCTTATACAACTTTTTTAATTTTTATAGGTTTTATAAATTTAAGAATGTTTTTAAAACAGCATTTGTGTAGTAAAGACAGTAAAATTGCTATGTAATACTTAACCACTATAATCACCATAGCTGCATGGTGTCAGTAAACGCTAATGTCATCTGTTTCTGTCTCTATCACTCGTTTACATGGACACAAACAATCCTATTTTAATATGATTAAGACAAAACTCTGATTAAGAGTCTACCATGTAAACTGATTTTTGATTAATCTGATTAAGGTAATAATCGGACTAAACAGAATAGGATGTGGACATGTGGAGTATGCCTTTTTTAGTCACAATATTGAAGTGCAGTACAGACATGTAAACACCTTAATCAAACTATTACCGTCATGTAAAACTTTTCGCCGTGTTTTGCGACAGGATAGTCTCTACACACACGGCAGTTTGACACTATTCACTGCACCTACCGAGTCAGTAAATGACCACAGACACACTGCGAAATGCAGAGGGTTTTGTTTTTCTATTTGGCATTTGGTATCAAATTCCATTACAACAACACACCAGTCCTTACTTCATACTTGCTTCCCAATACCTCAGTTTGTCACAGGGGCGTGAATGAAATGTTCCTGAATGAAACTGTCGAACTGCAGTTAAAGTAAAAAATGTTTTAAATTAAAACTGAAATTACATGAAACTCCATCAGGAAATGTGAATAGCATGGTGATGCAATGGCTTTAATCGAATTATGTGCTATAACATGTAAAACGGCATCATGAAATGCACATACAAAAAGCAGCTTATGTAAACACCTTAATCATATTATTTTATTATTCAGATTAAGGCAAATAATTTAATTACTGATATCCATGTAAACATAGTCACTGACTGCTGTTCACGTCATGAGAAGCGGACACACACGTGGGAACGGTGGTTAAGGAGAAGCAGCTCATCTGAATTTAAAGCTACAAGCTACAAAAACAGCTACATTGTCATCAGTCACCAAAACGGGCAGATTCTGGTAGCTTTAATAAACGATCTGATGGGTATTTTGAGCTAAAACTCTACAGACACATTCTGGAGACACTGAAGTCTTATCTTACATCATGTAAAAGGGGTAAAATAGGTGCCCTTTAAAGTTTTATTAAAAATAAATATATATATATATATATATATATATATATATATATATATATATATATATATATATATATATATATATATATATATATATATATATATATATATATATATATATTTATTTTTTTTTTTTTTGCTAGCATTTAATGTACTGTAAACATTCATACACTCAGACATTCAAATATTCATAATTTAAAAAAAAAGGGTTTGTATTTAGTCTTTTCATAGTAGACTACACAGAACACCATGGTCAGGAAATATTATGGAAATATTTTTTTTCTGAACTGGTGCTACTGATTAAACGATGACCTATTACACTCATCATTGTGAAACAGCTGAATAAATGCGACAGGTTATTTCTAGCATAGTTGCCTTTCGACGGGCTCTTTTGGTTATTTAATGATGTCAGAGGGAAAAATGACAGATCTCAGATTCACTGCCTTGTTCTCGCTGAGAGGAACATTTTCTGCTCTCTTTTAATTTTGTGTTGAAAAAAAGCTCTTTGTTAGATGATGTCATCTAGCAGACCCGGCTGGGCTTCAAACCTGGTGTATTTTTTAATGACCGTCTTAAATGTACATAAGAGTGACACTAATGACCTTCATGGAAATGAATTTGAAAATGACATGCACCTTAAAGCCAGCTTGTGCTCTGCTAGAGAGTTATCGCTTTCTGTTTCTACTGACCTTTCTGTTTCAAAGGTCACAAAGAAGAGTTCAGCTCCGCTATTGGCATTAAAGTATTGGTTTTGATGGAGGGTTATTTTAGAACAGACCTTTCATTTTTTATAGGAAACTGTATTGGAGCTTCAAAAATCATCATAAACTCCCAATATTATCATCCTCATGCGAGAGAGTGACCCTAACTTAAAATGAAAGACATTTATATAGTCATTCATTAATTTTCTTTTCGGCTTAGTCCCTTTATTACTATGGCGTCACCACAGCAGAATGAACCACCAACTTATCCAGCATATGTTTTACATTTACATTTACATTTAGTCATTTAGCAGACGCTTTTATCCAAAGCGACTTACAAATGAGGACAAGGAAGCAATTTACACAACTATAAGAGCAGCAGTGAACAAGCGCTATAGACAAGTTTCAGGTGTGTAAAAGTCTAAGAGCAAAACATTAGTAGAAATGTTTTTTTTTTTTTTTTTTTTTTTTTTTTTTTTTGAGAGAGAGAGAAAGAGGGCACAGTGGTATAGCCAGAGAGGCAGTTGCAGATTAGGAAGGAAAGTGGAGACTAAACAGTTGAGTTTTTAGTCGTTTCTTGAAGACAGCAAGTGACTCTGCTGTTCTGATGTAGTTAGGGAGTTCATTCCACCAACTGGGCAGATTGAATGTGAGAGTTCAGGAAAGTGATTTCTTCCCTCTTTGGGATGGAACAACGAGGCAACGTTCATTCACAGAACGCAAGTTTCTGGAGGGCACATATATCTGCAGAAGTGAGAGCAGATACGAAGGAGCACAGCTAGAGGTCACTTTGTAAGCAAACATCAGAGCTTTGAATTTGATGCGAGCAGCAACTGGCAGCCAGTGCAAACGGGTGAGTAGCGGAGTGACATGTGCTCTTTTGGGTTCATCAAAGACCACTCGTGCTGCTGCGTTCTGAAGCAGCTGAAGAGGTTTGATAGAACTAGCTGGTAGCCCTGCTAGCAGAGAGTTGCAATAGTCCAGTTTGGAGAGGACAAGAGCTTGAACAATGAGTTGAGCAGTATGTTCAGATAGGAAGGGTCGGACCTTTCTGATGTTGTAGAGTGCGAATCTGCAAGATCGAGCAGTTCTAGAAATGTGGTCAGAGAAGTTCAGTTGGTCATCAATCGTAACTCCAAGGCTTTTTACCATTTTGGATGCAGTGATGGTTGCATGTTTTGATGTTGATGTTTTACGCAGCGGATGTCGTTCCAGCTGCAACCCATCACTGCGAAACACCCATACACTTTCATTTACACACATACACTATGGACAATTTAGCCTACCCATCCATACCGTGTGTCTTTGGACTTGTCGGGGAAACCGGAGCACCCGAAGGAAACCCACTCAAACACAGGGAGAACATGCAAACTCCACACAGAAATCCCAACTGACCCAGCCAAGGCTCGAACAAGTGACCTTCTTGCTGTGAGGCGAGAGCACTACTTACTGCGCCACCGTACTGCCCACATTTATTTTAGCTCTTAATTAAATGATAAATTATTAATTCAATTATAAATAACTATCAATTAATTCATTTCCACTGTTGCCTCTGGCTTGCTCGGGGGTCGGTGAAGCTGTTTTTCAGTGGACTGCCCTTCAACAGCATTTAATGCATTTATATTAATCTGAATTAATCAGCTTTAATCTAACTAGAACTAAACATAGCATTCTACGAGCCTAACAAGCTAAAAATGTCCCACAAAAATGTATTATTGTTATGTTTTCTTTTCTGTAAATCTAAAGCAACCTCCTAGAC
Source organism: Danio aesculapii (assembly GCF_903798145.1). Taxonomy (NCBI): domain Eukaryota; kingdom Metazoa; phylum Chordata; class Actinopteri; order Cypriniformes; family Danionidae; genus Danio; species Danio aesculapii. Next base: position 30,351,897 of record NC_079436.1, on the reverse strand, counting down.
ACAATCTATATTTTATAAAGCACTATAGAAATACACGTGCAGGGCTCGCAAAATTTCTAAATTCCTGGTAGTCCTCGGGCAGGCACTCTTCAATTTTTGGTAGCCCAAATATAAATTTAAGTAGCCCAAATAGAAAATACATTATTAATTAAATAAAAACATACATTTACTAAATAAAAAGATAATTACATTTGTTATAGGCTATATATTCATTTTTAAATAACCAAAATTGTATTATTTAACATTTTAAAGTTTTTATTTCATAATTTTTTTTAATAATTGTATCCATCCATCCATCCATCCAGCCTAAGCATCGGACGATAACTGTTTTCAAGGTATACCGCGGTCGAAAAAGTCAAGGTTTTAAAATTGTAAAATTTTCTGCAATACCGTTCCTAAGGTATGTGTACAGTTCTGTTTTTGAAACAAATGAAGACATTTTCAAATGTACTTTCTTACAAGAGAGACTAGAAAAATTCTAGCTACATTATTATTAATGTGTGTCCAAATGGCCAAATTTTGACTGAGGAAAGTTGAATGTGCCGGCCAGTTTGTTATTTGCCTAATAAATGACAACAGGCTATAGTTTTTAATTTAAATGTTTAACAGATTCCTATTTTTTTTTTCTAATGATATTGCATGTAATACATTTGCATTTTAAAAAAAGCATTTATTCATATTTTTTTATTCTAAATCTTTAGTAAATGTATTTGGTACATCAAAAAGTGTGGTTATGATGACCATCTGACAAGATAATCCATTCATTCGTTTTCTTTTCAGCTTAGTCCCTTTATTAATCAAGGGTCGCCATAGCTCAGTCGCTTTGGTGCATTTCTCACAACACTATTTACATTTGCACAACAGTTAATTTCTCAAAAGTGCATTTCTCAAAACAATTAGTACAAACTGCAAAACCTAGTTGATAACCTGCAAAAGCGTGTCACTTGCTCAAATGGATAGCTCATTCCTCAAAAGCCGGTATTTATGTCAATTTTATGTCATTTCTGAAAATGCTCAAGACAGCACTAGATACTATTTGCACAGCCATTTGAAAACTACAGTAAAGTTAGACATCGCTGCATTTAGTGAGGTATCTGAGTACATGACACTGAATATGTATGTTTCACATTTTTACTCCATATGCTCTTTGCAAATCTAATTTATTCACAGCATTGTGCAAAAGAATAAATACAACCTTATTTACAACAAACATAAACTTCCTTTGGGTTGAGCTGTGTACAACTGTAAACAATACTGCATAACATATTGGAAATGAACCTACAACATACATAGGTCTGTATTCATGTAATTACATTCATGAAATTATTCATTTTAGAAGACATTTTCAGGAAAAAAATATTTACATTTTTTAAATAAAATTTGCTTGACAGATTTTGACAACTAGTTCAACATTTTTGTATGTAATGACTCAAGTAATAAAATTAAGACTATTAGTTTTATATTGAATGACTATTCACCATTCACAAGTTTAGTTTATTTTAACTGGCATGACATAAGCGAATGATAATGTTATAAAGCAGCAGAGAGTTATATGAAAGAAATTGATGCATGTCCAAAAGCATTTGATACATAAAGAGTCATATAGGGGCGACACGGTGGCTCAGTGGTTAGCTCTGTCACCTCGCAGCAAGAAGGTCACTGGTTCAAGACCCGGTTGGCCCAGTTGGGATTTCTGTGTGGAGTTTGCATGTTCTACCAATGTTGGCGTGGGTTTTCTCCGGGTGCTCCAGTTTTTTCCCCACAGTCCAAAGACATGCACTATAAGTGAATTGAATAAACTAAATGGTCCATAGTGTATTTATGTGAATGTGAGAGTGTATGGGTGTTTTCCAGTGCTAGGTTGCAGCTGGAAGGGCATCCTTCAAGCCTAAAACATATGCTGGATAAGTTAGCGGTTCATGTGGTGACCCTGAATGAATAAAAGGACTAAGCCAAAGGAAAATGAATGAAACCCAATATAGCTGTCATCTTTTGAGAGTATAAACCTCATTCATTTATCTTTTAAGCACATTATAAAACATTTAATACACTTATATAATAATATAATAACAGTTATATATCCAGTTGACTGCATATTATAATGAGGAAGGATATTTTCAATAAATAAATAAATAAATCTGGAGTGGTTTAAGATATCTAAGATATCATTTGTTAAAGTCTTAAAACAGCCTGAGCCAGTGTGCCTTTATGGAAGGTGCTGGAACAAACAGTGAGATAATGTTCTTGTGTGAGCTGTCATTTTCTGTTCTCTGAATGTTCCACTAGGTGAGATATAGACATTTTTTTTATATTTAGTCCAAGATTAAAGTTTAGTGCAGGCTGGAATATAATTGACAAAAATAAGAAACACTTTAAAATCAACACAGCAAATGACAAGAATATCAATAATTCATGCTATCTAACGATGTGAATGATTTTTAAATTCGCAGCCCTGACCCTTATACACAATAAAACCTTATTTCTGTAAAAATATAGACCTATACAAGCAGTCAAACAGCACCACCTAGCGTTTGCATTAACCTGTGCATTTTCCACAGTCTATCATCCCATTAAATTGCTCTAATGTGATGATGACTCTATCCTTCTGCTATATCTAAATCTCTAGTTGTATTTTCTAATTATCTCTATACATATCACTTATTATTATTGTACGTCACCTGCTTTAAATATTGCATTTCTAATATTTAAAGCACAGGCTCGTCTTTGATGTTTTACTCATGTATGGGTTTTCTAGTAATTCTGCGCACAGCTCCAGCAGATGTCAGTAATGCTCTTTTATATCTTAATAAAAGGCCATAAAGCAGCAAGGAAAGATGGTAATCACGACTGCATGTGATTGCTAATTAGTCAGCAAATGAACACGTCATGAACGTTTTCATATCTAAAGGATCAGCCGATAATGGTCCTCCTACTTACAACCAACCTAATGGGTTACTATTATATTTGGTTATATCACTGCACGAGGAGTATTTGTGGGCTGACTTTTCCGGTCACCCTGAAGATGTTGATGTGAAATCAGCACCATGGACAGAGACAGTTGGGCTGTTATCTGCTTCCCTTCTGCTGGCAAGATTTGTCGCTTCGCAGATTATTAACTGTCGACTGATGTTTGAATAGAAAGAAACAGGCTGGATGTTAAAATGTGAGAGGATTATGAAAGTATTAAATTGGGTTAAAAAAAAATACCGTTTAAAATAAGGAATTGGCATTAAATCTCAACTGTAATCGATTTATTATTATTATTATTTTATTTATTTATTTATTTATTTATTTATTTATTTATTTATTTATTTATTTATTTATTTTTATTTTTATTTTTATTTTTATTTTTATTTTATTTTTATTAATATTATTATTAATGTTTTTTCCTTTGGTTAAATTGGGTTTCTGACACCACTCTAAGCAAACTTAGATTTGTAATGTTAACCTACGCTCAAAAAATATATATATTTTAAACTTGTTCAAACTACTTAATTAAAACCAGCTGAAACAACACAATTTTTGAGATTTCATTGGGACAACTTAATTTTTTTATGTTTAATCCACATAAATTTGTTTAAAGTGTTAAGTTAACTTAATCGATTTGTGTTGCGACAACATAAATTAATTGTGTGGAACCCTGCATTTTTTACAGTGTAGGACAAAAGGTTATTCCTGTCAACGTGTTTTCAAGCTGAAGTCCAGGGGTCCACAGGGGCTACAAAGGGGCTACAAGGGAAGGGGTCTGTGGAAATGTTTGGAGAAAAATCACACACACACACACACAAAAAAATGAACATAGCATAATATATAACTATAATATATATATATATATATATATATATATATATATATATATATATATATATATATATATATATATATATATATATAATAAAATTATATTAGTTAGTTATAGATTTTTTTGTGATTTTTCTCCAAACATTTCCACAGAGATAAATCACTAAAAATAAATAACATACTTGATTTTATATATATATATATATATATATATATATATATATATATATATATATATATATATATATATATATATATATTGTTATGAAGCGGACAGGAGACAGAGGTAAGGAAACGTTAGGGTGTTTATTGAATGACAACAAGGAGCACATGAAGGATAGCCAGGAGGATCAGGAATGATGTTGGGGTCTTTTCCTCCGTGGCTGGGTAACAGGAATACACGAGGATGGACAGCACACACCAGATACAGCTGACAGAGGATGACACAGACTTGGAAGGACTGGAAGACAGGACGATTCGGGAGGACCAGGAAGACTAGGAGGAATACAAAGAGAACAGGTAAGTAAATCGTTTGTTTAGCTGAGGATGACTACGCTGAGTGGTCGCTCAGTTGTCCGCTTTCGTCGAGACGAGCCCGGACAATGAGCGACTGGAGTGCTGTGCTTTTATCTGGTGCTCGTGAATGTGATGCAGCTGTGTGCTCATTAGAAGTCAGGTGATGGTGATCTTCGTGAGTGGGGGTCGTGAGAGCCTGACCAATCCATGACAGTACCCCCCTCCCCAGGGCCCGCTCCTGAGGGCCGACACCTCCGACGCCGTGGTGGTCTCCCTCTGCCTCTAGGCGCTGGGAACTCAGGGTGGCTCTCATGAAACTCCACCATGAGACTAGGATCGAGAATATCAGCTCTGGGAACCCATGTCCTTTCTTCGGGGCCGTACCCTTCCCAGTCCACCAGGTACTCCAACTGGCCACCACGACGTCGGGAACGCAAGATCTCCTTCACTGCGTAGACGGCTCCTTCTTCTAGGAGCAGTGGAGGAGGGGGTTCCTCTTCGTGGTCAGGCTCTGTGGAGGGAAGAACAGGATCGTGATAGGGTTTCAGGAGTGATACGTGGAATGTAGGGTGAATACGGTAGTGAGAGGGTAATTGTAGTTTGTAGGTGACGGGGTTAACCTGTTCCACGATGGTGAAGGGACCAACAAATCGGGGACTTAACTTGCGAGAGGGCAGTCGCATGCGTATGTCCCGGGTGGATAGCCACACCTTTTGTCCGGGTGTGTATCTGGGTTCTTCAGACCTTCTTCTATCGGCGGTTACCTTGCTTCGACGGACTGCCCTCTGCAGATGTTGATGAGCCTCGTCCCAGACTCTCTCGCTCTCCCGGAACCAGTGATCCACTGCGGGGACATCAGATGGTTCGCCATCCCAGGGAAAGAGCGGTGGTTGGAAGCCCAGGACGCACTGGAATGGCGTGAGTCCGGTGGAGGGTTGCCGCAGTGAATTTTGGGCATATTCTGCCCAGCCCAAATACTGGCTCCAGGAGCTCTGGTGACCACTGCAGAAGGTCCTCAGGAACCGTCCCACCTCCTGAATCTTCCTCTCTGTCTGCCCGTTGGTTTGGGGATGATATCCAGAAGAGAGGCTGACGGCCACACCTAGGAGCTTGAAGAAGGCTTTCCATAGACGTGAGATGAACTGTGGACCTCTGTCCGACACAATATCTTCTGGAATACCAAATGACCTGAAGACTTGATTAAAGATATTGTCGGCTGTTTCAAAGGCTGTGGGAAGACCTTTCAGAGGGATTAGTTTGACAAACTTTGAGAATCTATCTACTATGACTAGAATACAGGTATTACCTTCTGACGAAGGGAGATCAGTGATAAAGTCCACTCCTAGGTGTGACCAGGGACGGTTCGGAATCGGCAAGGGATGGAGCTTTCCAGCGGGTAGATGACGTGGGCTCTTGGATTGGGCACAGTCCTTACAGCCCTGAACATATTGCCTCACATCCCTTGCCATGTTTGGCCACCAGAATCGTTGGGATACTAGCGAGAGAGTATTGTTGATCCCTGGATGTCCAGTGCCTAGCGAGGTATGTAAGGAGTGGATCAGATCTACCCGGTGGTCAGGTGGTATGAACTGCCGATGAGGAGGGCATCCCGGCGGAGCAGGGGCTTCCGGAGTGGCAACGACTGGAGGAGCGTTCCAGGTGATCGGACAAATGGAGATGTGTTCGGGAAGAATCTTCGTTGGGAGTTCTTCATGATCGTGATGCTCGTGTAAACGAGAGAGAGCGTCTGCTCTTAGATTCTTGGGTCCTGGACGATAGGAAATGGAGAAATCAAAACGTGAGAAGAAAAGTGACCATCTGGCTTGACGTGGACATAGTCTCTTGGCCTCTTTGATATATTGGAGGTTTTTGTGATCTGTGATCACCTGGAACGGATGTTTGGCTCCCTCCAACCAGTGACGCCACTCCTCCAAGGCTAGCTTGATTGCTAGCAGCTCCCTGTCTCCTATGCTGTAATTCTGCTCCGCCGGGCTCAACTTCCGAGAGAAATAGGCACAGGGATGCAGTCGGGGGCGGTGTATCATGATGTTGAGATAATACTGCCCCGACGCCGGTGGTGGATGCGTCCACTTCCACCACGAAAGGAAGATTTGGGTCAGGATGAGTCAGGAGTGGGGCCCTTGTGAACTCCTTCTTAAGAAGGCGGAAGGCTGCGGCTGCTTCTTTGGTCCACTCCAGTCCTTTGGGTTTACCCTTGAGGAGATTAGTGAGAGGTGATGTAATCCTGCTGTAGTCCTTGATAAACCGTCTATAAAAGTTAGCAAACCCAAGAAACCTCTGGAGCTCCTTAATGGAAGTGGGTTCTGACCAGGATAGAACAGCCTCAATTTTCTTCCCATCCATACGTATACCGGTTTGATCAATGATGTATCCCAAGAAATGAATCGACTTCTGGTGGAATGAGCATTTCTCCGCTTTGAGGTAGAGGTGATGTTCTCTCAATGTGTGTAGGACCTCCGCAACGTGTTGGCGATGTTCGGCCTCACTCCGGGAGTAAATGAGGATGTCATCTATGTACACTATTACAAAGTGGTGAAGAAACTCCCGGAGGACTTCATGAATGAAGTTTTGGAATACGGAGGGGGCGTTGACCAGACCGTAAGGCATGACCTCATATTCATAGTGGCCAGTAGGGGTCACGAATGCTGTCTTCCATTGGTCCCCCTCACGTATTCTTATCAGATTATACGCGCTGCGGAGGTCCAATTTAGTGAAGACTTTAGCTTCTCGGAGCTGTTCCAAAGCGGCTGGTACCAGAGGAAGGGGATATCGGTATTTTACTGTACCGTTATTTAGGACCCTGTAGTCGATGCATGGACGCAGCCCTCCGTCCTTCTTGGCCACAAAGAAGAAGCTTGAGGCGGCTGGTGATTTTGAGTGACGTATGTACCCCTGACTCAGAGCCTCCCTTATGTAATCTTCCATTGCCTGATTCTCTGGAAGCGAGAGCGGGTAGATCCTACCTCTTGGCAACTGGGCATCTGGAACTAGGTCGATCGCGCAGTCCCATGGCCGATGCGGCGGTAGCTGGGAAGCTCTCTTGGGGCAGAAGACATCATGAAAGGAGCTGTACTCCTTAGGAATGTGGATAGACTGCTTCTCAGGAGGGCTCTCGACCGATGTTGCAAACAAAGAAATGGGGTTCCGACCTTGAAGAGGGAGATTTGGAAAACAGGTAGGTGTACATCCAGATCCCCATTTCTTTATCTCTCCTGTGCCCCAAGAGATGATGGGATCGTGCTTCACCAGCCACGGGCGCCCTAGAATGATGTCCATATTTGCACCCTCCAGAACCAGAAATTGAATCCTCTCTTGATGTAACAGCCCCACTTGAAGAAGGATGTCTTCGCATTGTCGATGGATACGGGTCGAAGATCGAGTGCACTGGGTTATCGGTTGTATCTGGTATATATGCGAGGACGCCTCAGTACGGAGGTGGAGTTGACGACAGAGGGATTGGGAGATGAAGTTCCCTGCTGACCCGGAGTCGATGAGGGCTGTGACAAGGAGAGAAATAGAGGCAGTAGTTATTTGTACGGTGGTAGTAAGTGGTTTACATTGTTCAATATTCGTACTGAATACACTCACTGAAGTCCGAATGGGACGAAGGGGACACTCCATACGGGTGTGTCCACTGACACCGCAGTATAGACACAGACCCCGGGTCAGCCTCCTCTGTCGTTCCGCTGATGTCAGTCTTCCAGACTCTATTATCATGGGTTCTGGTTCTGGAGAGGCTGTTGACTCAGGCGATTGGAGGAGTGCAGACGAGGGGGTGATGGTGTCCTGTTGATAGGAACGGAGACGATCGGAACATCGGAGAGAATGTTGGATGAATCTCTCCAGACCCATTGTATCATCTAATGTGGCCAGCTGGATTCGGAGAGTGGGTTCCAAGCCGAGCCGGTACGTGGTCAACAACGATCTCTCATTCCATCCACTTGCAGCTGCTAGAGTGCGAAACCGGAGAGCATATTCCTGTGTAGATAGAGTACCTTGCTTTAGATGATACAGCTGCTCTCCAGCGGCTACTTCCCCATCAGAACGTCCAAACACCTCTTTGAAATACTCCGTGAAGGTAGTGATGGAATTCATGACCGGCCCGGCTTGGTTCCAGATCGTCTCAGCCCATTTAAGTGCAGGTCCAGAGAGTAGTGATACGATGTAGGCGATCTTTGACTTATCTGTGGGATATAGAGAAGGTTGCATTTCGAATATGAGGGAACATTGTAACAGAAAACCATTGCACTCCCCCGCTCCGCCTGAGTAGGGCGCTGGTCGGGCCATGGGACTGGAAGGAAGGGCCGAAGAAGAAACTGTGGAGGCGGAAGTGCTCGGTGCTGGTGGTGCGTTGGAAAGTGGAGCTGGTGGCTGTAGAATCCGCTTCAACTGGTCCACCAGCTCTTGAAAGTGATCGAGGGTGCTCATGTTGTCGTCGTTATGGGTCCGGGCTTCTGTTATGAAGCGGACAGGAGACAGAGGTAAGGAAACGTTAGGGTGTTTATTGAATGACAACAAGGAGCACATGAAGGATAGCCAGGAGGATCAGGAATGATGTTGGGGTCTTTTCCTCCGTGGCTGGGTAACAGGAATACACGAGGATGGACAGCACACACCAGATACAGCTGACAGAGGATGACACAGACTTGGAAGGACTGGAAGACAGGACGATTCGGGAGGACCAGGAAGACTAGGAGGAATACAAAGAGAACAGGTAAGTAAATCGTTTGTTTAGCTGAGGATGACTACGCTGAGTGGTCGCTCAGTTGTCCGCTTTCGTCGAGACGAGCCCGGACAATGAGCGACTGGAGTGCTGTGCTTTTATCTGGTGCTCGTGAATGTGATGCAGCTGTGTGCTCATTAGAAGTCAGGTGATGGTGATCTTCGTGAGTGGGGGTCGTGAGAGCCTGACCAATCCATGACATATATATATATATATTTTTTTTTTTTTTTTTTTTAATTTATTTATTTATTTATTTTTTCCAAACATTTCCACAAACCCCTTTGAACTCCTTTGCCCCTGTGGATCTCTGGACCAGGAGTATTTGTAGGCGAAGATTTCGTTTCATATAGTTTAACATAATAATATTATTATTAATATTATTATTATTATTATTATTACTAATTTGTTTAAAATGGTTAATGTGGTTTTAAATTCATGATTAAATTATTTAATTACAAAAACAAATTGTGAATAAATAAGGTTCAAATAAATAAATTATATAATTAATTATAATCATTAATAAGTGTTATGATAATTAATAATTATTTTAATAATTAATAATTATGTTATATTCCAAATTATATATATATATAAAAAATAAAACAAGACTAAGATGATTCTTTTTTTTAATAAGTAAAAATGCACTTTCATAGTTTCTTTAAACAGAAACTACATCTATTAGCCAGTATGGGGATCATTTGCCCAAGGATGATCATGTTTAGGGGCATGGGGCATTTAAAACATTGAAAATTACCCCTAATCTGTAAAACTAACAAAAGACTTTTATATTACTGGAACAGTAGATCATTTATTAGGCCTATTATTAATTGAATAAGAGCGCACCTGATATTTCTAATATATTATTTTAAAAATACTGCCTTGCCCATTTACTTAATGTGATTATCTTTTCTTTTGAGAATTTGTTAAATGCATCTATTGTGCTTGCTTTCCTGCCATGCACTCATTCAATGACCGGAATCTATTAGGTTATTTATTATCTGTATTATGTCGTGATGTTTACGAAACCCCTGGTGCCTGACGAGAAAGGGAACCTCCGTATGCTGTTGGTGCGCTCGGGGCGGGGGTCTTTCTCACATTTTCAAGCCCATGGTCCATCATAATAACCCTGTCAGTCACATTCTGACACATTACTGACACCTCCTGTGAATTCAGTCGGTTTGCATCTGATGACCACTCATTCAGTTTGTGACAGCCTTAAACCTGGCCATCCTCCTCCATTAAACACACATAACAACATTTAAACCGTTGTATTATTAGTAGTATTATTTATACAGGGACGATCTTTGCAAAACGGCTTGCAAAATTGGATAATTAAAAAAAGCTCTGTTGGTCTTGCAGCTGTGTTTGAAAATGTCTAATCGTTTCGTATTTTACTGTTGGATGTTAGTGCATCATGAATCAGTGACATCCAGAGCATTTACGCTACCACCGCCACAGCTCGCGAGAGACACGCATGCGCACTGACAAAAAACAGCCGGTCTTTAAAAAATCCTTATGCCAACGGATGTAATCAAGGGAAAGAATATCTCTTATCTCTGGGCATACATGGTGAAATTGTAAGTATGGGGATCCTAAGTTGTTTTTAAATATACGAGGAGCAGAAAACGACCTTTAAATGTGATTGTTGAGGATGGCATGTCATGTTTGACAGAAATGTCTTTTCGATGGTTGTCCTGGGCGAGAAAGAGATATTGTAGCTGTGCTTCATGGTGGCACTTTGCAATGCGAGGATATGCGATGGAGACGTTACTGCGTTTCGTATTTGCTTATTATAAAAGTAAAATACACGACGTATTTTTTATTCTCCCCGCGTGCCCATCTTTAAGCATGCGTTGCGCATTTAAAGCTATAATATTAATTTTATCGTCTGTTCTGTTGCGGTCAATATCAAGCTGAGCATATCTGTTTTTTTCTCTCTGCCAGTCTAACCATGAACGTTTGCCATTAGTGCAAGCAAAGAGACACAATGCTTCGCAAATGAGCCGTTTTTTTAAACATATATAAATCGTGTATTATCATCAATCACGGCTCGAGCATTTCTTATGCACCGCGGCTGTGATCAGTGATGAAGGGCTCCGACTGCAGCGACGCGCAGCGCGCCCCCTCCTACCCCCAAATATGCCAACATCTTCCAGCTCGAGAGAGCAATATGATTCCATGATTCTATGGAATCACAACAGCAAGATTTACAGAGATCAGAACAGCTGATCACGAGTCACTTGGCGATTGCAGCTCTCGTTTCTTTGCATTTAAACAGACAACTCATCCCAGAAACCTATGCATTTGCTTCTGATAACCTTCACAGCATGGTTTGTTTAAGCCCCAAAGCCATGTTGTTTAAATCACCAACACCGAAGCTTGATGAGAAAGAGAAAACCCACCCACATGGCAACACGTCTAAATTTATTGAGCTGTGGGCCTAAGCATGTTTGCGGAATGAGAAGCACTGTTAACACTGAATGTGCTAATTATTTTATGATAATAAACTATTTCATGAACATGCTTGTGATTCAGATATGAAAGGAACTGTAACCTTGCTGGTGTTAGTTGTGTGAATTGGAGTTTTTAACTGGAAAAAAAACTTTTCACTATGTAATATTTAGAAAGTATGTGTATGTATGTGTCGTGTGCAGTGCTGGGAAGTAACTGATTACATGTGATCTGGATTATGTAATCAGATTCCAAAACTGCAGTACTTGTATTGGGCAGATATTGGCTTTTTTATTAGAGGCAATTTTACCTTTGCGTCAATGACATTTTAATGACCTTAATAACTGTTTTCATTTAATATATATAAATGTAATTTAACTCCAACCAAATACTTTGAACAACAAACTGTTTAAAATATTATATTGAAAGAAAAAGTGGGGCATCATGGTGGCTCAGTGGGTAGCACGATCGCCTCACAACAAGAAGGTTGCTGGTTTGAGCCTCGACTGAGTCAGTTGGCATTTCTGTGTGGAGTTTGCATGTTCTCCCCGTGTTCGCGCGGGTTTCCTCCAGGTGCTCCGGTTTCACCCACAGTCCAAAGACATGCGGTACAGGTTAACTGAATAAGCTAAATTGTCCATAGTGAATGTAAGTGTGAATGGGTGTTTCTTAGTGCCGAGTTGCGGCTGGAAGGACATCCGCTGTGTAAAAGATATGCTAGAGAAGTTGGCGGTTCATTCCGCTGTGGTGACCCCTGATTAATAAAGAGACTAAGCTAAAAGGAAATGATTAAATAAATAAAATAAAAAGTGGGGTATCACAGTGGTACAGTGGGTCGCTGGTTCAAGCCTCGGCTGTGTCAGTTGGCATTTCTGTGTGGAGTTTGCATGTTCGCGTGGGTTTCCTCCAGGTGCTCCGGTTGCACCCAGAGTTCAAGGATGTTGAGATATAGGCGAATTGAATAAGCTAAATTGACCGCAGAGTAAATGTGTGAATGCAAGAGTGTACGTTTCCCAGTGTTGGGTTGCGGCTGGAAGGGCATCCACTGTGTAAAACATATGCTGGATAAGTTGCCGGTTCATTCCTCTGTGGCGACAGATTGATAAAGGGACTAAGCCTAAAAGAAAAAGAATGAATGTGTAGGCCTATGTATGTTATTCATTTTATAAATGCAAGCCAAATAGAAAATTAATGAATGAATAAAAGAAAAAGTAAAGGGGTGTGAGGCGGCACAGTGGTTAGCACTGGTTCAAGTCCCAGCTGGGCCAGTTGCCATTTCTGTGTGGAGTTTGCATGTTCTCCCCATATTCGCGTAGGTTTCCTGGATAAACTAAATTGTCCATAGTGTATGAGTGTGTGTGTGAATGAGTGTGTATCGATGTTTCCCAGTACTGGGTTGCGGCGGAAAGGGAATCTGCTGCGTAAAACATATGTCGGAATTATGTATAACATATGCGGGTCATTTCGCTGTGGCAACCTCTGAAATAGAAACTAAGCCGAAGGAAAACGAATGAATGAGTAAAGGTATGCAGTGACAGAAACTGACATTGACATTATTGGTAATTAAAGTTATTCACAATGTAATAATGATTTTTAATGTTGATTGATAGAGTGCATTAAAATTGTGTTTGGAGAAATTGTATGCTACGCAGAACATAGTCTTGGTTTTAAAAAAAATCATCAAAATTAAAATTAATCTTGTGCTTACAGGTTTATTATTTCAGCACTTGGTTGTTTATGAAGACAGTAAATTAATTAGTGATACGTTCTTCAGAATTTTGGGCTAAAAGCGCATCTTAATCAATTATAAAACATATGAAACAATTATTCATAATGTAGTGCAAGTGGCAGATGTGACATAGAAATCCTGACAATGTCATCACTACTCTCTAATGTCAGTTATTGGTCTCGTTAAAAACAAGTTAAGCCATAAGTAATCTAAAAGTAATCCAAAAGTAATCTGTTTTACATTATGCTATCGACTACAGTGGGGTATATGCAGACGGACTTTTAATTTCAGCCAGCCAACCTCAGCTCTTCCGGTGAACTGTCATTCCATTATAAAATTGCCACGATTAAGGTCTGATTTCTTTAAAAATCAGCAATCTTCACTGCCTGATCGATATACGATATAAAGTGGGTCTCAGACCGGATAAGAAGCACTGCATTAAGTTCCATTTCCCCCACCATGTCTTTAAAATGACAGTTTACTTTACCCCAGTATTTTCAATGGAGTTTCTGCTCAATGGTGTGGTTACCAGGTATTTCATCTCCCTTTATGCTTGAACAACTAAATAAATACTTAAGTCTATTTAACTGAATGTATTGTAATTACATTACAACATCGAAGCTGGAAAAGGAACGCTATGGATTGAAAATAGTCATATTTAGTGATGGGTTGTTCTTGAACAATTTGTTCATTTAAAACTAATCATTTGTATGACTCGAGAACGATGAGTCCTCTCAGGGAGTGATTTGTTCATTTGCGGGCACATGCAGATGGAGATGGAGTAGAAAATGAGTTCCTTTTTTGAGTCTTCTATCAGGTTTGAGTCGTTCGTTCATCACGTGAAAGACAGAAGACAGAGCCGGAAAAAGATTTGATCCGTTCATTTCTTGAGTCCTCAGGTTTGAGTCATCTCTTTACATGCTGTCACGTAATGAACGAACAACTCAAAAACCAGAAGACTCGAAAGATTAACTGGGCATGGCTCCTTTCGGCTCAGACTGTGTGCTTTGATTAAGCTTATTTGGGACTGTCTGTGTGATGTGAACGAACCACTGAAATGTGAAGACCTGTCAGAAGAGGTGAGCTGAGCTAATCATAGACAAAAGACAATTTTAATATTTTGGCAAATTGAACGAAATGAACGAAATTACTCGAAAAAAGTTTCATTCATCTCACTGAACGAGACTCAAAGTCCCAGTCAGTAAAATAATCAGAACTACCCATCACTAGTCATATTAAGCTTTCACCTAAAGTTTATCATCGGCTGAAAAACACTAGCTGTGCATATAGCCCATTTTCATCATGAAATTTGCAGTCAGTAATAAGCTGCAACTTGGAGATAATCTACACAGCACTGGTAGTATGCATATATTCAAATCAGCAGACTGAGCGTAAGTATGTCATAACATGTCTGCACATGTTAGTATTCGTGACATGTTAGGACATTTTGCTTTCTGGTCAAGTTGAAACACATCTTGTTTCGTCAATCTACATGCGCATTTAGCATCTTGCAAGGGCTCCCATTTAGTCCTTTTATTATGCGGCATGATAAGTTAATGGAAGCCACTTTTGTGCATATTTGTTTTATCACTTACTATTTCTTTAAAAGCATCACTTTCTTCATTCAACCAACCATAAAATGTTTAAGTGGTCTTGAGGAAAAATAACTTCCTCTGATATCTACACCCTTCAATTGCTTGTTGAACCAATAATTGGTCCTGTTGATGTATGTGGCCGTAGTTGTATTGGCTCCATCTCAGTCGCATCCTGTCTCCTGCAGCCCATGGGATCAGAGCGGATGGAGATGCGAAAGAGGCAGATGTCGGTGCAGCAGGAGTCGGTGGCGGGCACCACAGCACCGGCGCAGAACGAGCAGCCCGGCCAGGGAAACCGTGCCTCCAACGCCTGCTGCTTCTGTTGGTGCTGTTGCTGCAGCTGCTCCTGGTACGATTTTGCTTTTTGTCATTATTTACACTGCTGATGTCCGATCTTATCTAATGAGATTCGTTTTTGACAGGAAATGCTCGTATCATAAAAAAATCACATCTAATATATATATATATATATATATATACATATATATATATATATATATATATATGAGCTTTTTGTTCGTAAGCACAACAGAAATGTGTAATTGTTATAATGGTCAGAGCTTAAAAACAAATAAAATTAAGCTGATGCAACTTGCAACAATCTAAATGAATGCTGCAAGTTGACACTTTTCATTTCATTTACTGTTTTTACATTACATTGTGATGTTTTAGGCTTTTTTTAGGGGAGATATTTTGAATATTACAATTTTTATAAATTTTGGTGACATTTTTAGCCATCATAAATTTTAACCCTTGATTATAGGGCTGCACAATATATCAAAAAATTATCGTATCGTGACAGTAGTATATACCAGGGGTGCCCAAACTTTTTTTCTTAAGGGCCAAAAACCAAACTTGATTGAGGGCCATGGGCCGAAGATAAATATATCAAGCTGTATTACAAAGTTTCCTTGAATAATTTCCTCATTTATTAAAAACCAACAAACATTACTTTAATCATATTAACTTATCCATTATATATTTTTACATTTTAATTGAACTCAGGGCTGCTTGAATATGGGAGAAATCATAATCACTATTATTTTGGTCATAATTGTAATCACAATTATTCTAACCGATATTTAGTTGAAGTCAAAATTATTTACTCTCCTGTGAATTTTTTTTAATTAGTACATCCCAAATGATGTTTTACAGAGCAAGGAATTTTGCTAATAATTCAGGAGGGCTAATAATTCTGACTTCAGCTGTATACAGTTATTTTGCTCCCTGTAAATAAGGAAATGGAAATAAACACAATGGAATAAAAATATGAAACCAACTGTGCTTTAAGCATCTTCATTGTAAGAAAAATTTTAAATATAGCTACAAAAGTTCTTCAGTCGAGAGCAGTAAGTTATTTTGTCCTTTTGTTGTTTGATTAATAATGATAAAAACAGTCGACAGCAAGAATATTGTGTGCTGACACTTTAAGAGCAGTACGGTTCTGATTTATGCTTTCACTTTTTACATGTCTTTTGAATCTCAACTCGTTTGTTTATTACACAAATGAGAGTAAATATGAATAATCACTAAACACCGCATTTTGACACAGATTTGCAAGTATTTGACCATTAAATCACTTACATTAAGATGACTTTAGATATGAGTGCTCTGCTCATCTCTGAGGCTGAGCACATACACATACAAAAGTTACATTATCAGTACATGCTTTTAGTAATTTTCATGTGAAACTGAGCTGTGCAGAGCAACAAATGTGTACAAGTGGAAAGGGGACAGTATATGATGCAATAATCATAATCAATAATGTTTTTTCATAATCGTTAGAAGTTTGAAATTTGAATTAATTGCACAGCCCTATAATGAAACTATTATAATGAAAACATAAGAATTCCATTCATAACACTATTGAGTTTATTGCCGAATACACTAGTCAAGCTGCACCTGCCTTTCCCTTGATTTGCTCACTGAGGACTTCTGAATTGTGCTCTATCCTCTGAGCAACAGTATGTTCATTAAAAAAAAGGATTCATTGTCATTTAATTGAAACATTTCATTCAGGTTAGTCTTTTGTAGCTCAAAAATAAAACTAATGTAACAATCACTAGTAATTTAGGAACTGTAGATCGCTGGTGAACTACACACACATCACATAACCTACACACACACTATCAAACTACAAGGCCCGTCATGCACCTTCCACACAGCTGTTCCAGATCGCCATTGATTACACACACACAGCCGGAGAATTGTCAACGACTGAATACAAGAAATATATATTTCAGTTTGTGTTCCCCTCTTGTGGTCTGTTGTTCTGTCACAGTCCGGTGTGTAGTTCAGAGGGAATAACAAAGTACGGATCCAAACACAGCATTAAATACTTTTAATGAAAAACTATAACAAAACAAACAGAACAGAACTAAAACAAGGCAAGACAAATCAGAAAACACACTGGCATCTTGGGAGCAACAAAAAACAGCAGACAATGAGAGGGGAACATAGACTGAAATATATTCATTCATTCATTCATTCATTTTCTTTTCGGCTTAGTCCCTTTATTAATCTGGGGTCGCCACAGCAGAATGAACCGCCAACTTATCCAGCATATGTTTTATGCAGCGGATACCCTTCCAGCCGCAAACCATCACTGGGAAACACACACCCATTCATACACATACACTACAGACAATTTAGCTCACCCAATTCACTGATAGTGCATGTCTTTGGACTTGTGGGGCAAACCGGAGCACCTGAAGGAAACCCACAGAAACACGAGGAGAACATGCAAACTCCACACAGAAATGGCAACTGACCCAGCCGAGGCTCAAACCAACGACCCTCTTGCTGTGAGGCGATCGTGCTACCCACTGCGCCACTGTAACACCCAACTGAAATAAATAGTTCTTGTAATCAGTCCTTGACAATCCTTCAGCTGGATGTGTGTGTGTGTAATCAATGGTGATCTGGAACTGCTAGTTCAATAGAGTGTGTGTAGTTCATGTGATGTGCGTGTAGTTCACCAGCAATCTACACTCCCTAGATTGCTGGTGATTGTTACAACAAATGAAAGCTTACGTTAAATTAGAAATGACAATATGTATAAAAAAGCATTAATCCCAACCCTTCTCAAAATTCTCCCTGTCTTCTCAGATTGGAAGGCGGCCCAAATCAAAGGTTACAATGGGCCAGCTATGACCCGCAGGCCCTAGTTTGGGCATCTCTCGTACAATCAAATGTGGCCTTACTATCTTTATACTCACCTGTTCAATAGTTGCTGTTCTGCTATGGCTGGAGTGAACCCAACGCTGAAAATAAATACTTTTAAAGACAACAGGCTATCATAGTCAGAATATCTGCTAAAGTTTTCACTCATTCATAGTGTTTAAAGGCCTTTTGAAAGTGTTTTAAGTCTGAATTAGAATGAATTATATCTGAAAAATGTCATTTATCTGTTTATTTTAATATTACTAAATAAATAAATCATTTAAAAACATTTTTCTAGGAAAATGGTTTATTGTAAGAAATAATCGATATCGCAATACTCAACAACAGTATCATATATCGCATTTTTTTTTCAGTATCATCCAGCCCTACTGGATCGTATTGAATTTTAATATGTTAATAATCAGCTAAATTTTTTTATAGATGACATGAATTGTATGTTACCTTAAAAACTTTACTGTGTGTCATCATGTAGCTATTTAGAATATTCAAAATATTGAATTTCTATGCAAATGCCATAGAAATTAATTCATGATAATGCTTCTGAAATTATGGATCAAATCTCAAGTAAAAAGAAATAATGAATAAATGGGTTGTATAATGTAGTGTAACATACAACAACAAAAAATAAGAGTTGTATAAGTGTTCATCACAGTTCACAATTCTCTAATGTCAGTTAATGCCTGTGTAGAGTTTTGCACAGGATTTTTAGGACAAGAAATCCTTATTACTGTATATAAATATATTGCATCTACTTATGCTTAGCATTATAAAAACACCTGTAATTTTGCTCATTTGAATTAAATACTGTGTTTGCTTATTTTTCATGTACAGTAATAAATGTCATTTTCACTCAAGTTTCAGAGATCCCAAGACATCTGCTTTCAAAAATTAAAAAATAAATAAATAGCTGAACTCATTGCTTCCTGGCAGTGAGCTTATAATGAGTAGCATTTACAGTGTTAAACTGACCATTGAGCAGGTAAAAAGCCACTCCAGGGCTTCCTGATGCCTACTGTTAGGTGTCTTGGGATCATGATGTGTTTACTACCTTGCAGTCTCACTGTTAGGAATGAAGACAGAGATGAGAGGAACCGGAGAGCCTCGTATGACTTTAAAGCAGACGGGGATGCAGACTTCGAGGAAAGGTCAGTTGTTGCTTTTTATAGGAAGAGGTTTAGAGGTAAATGGGTGAAAATAAATGTAACTTAAATGTGCATGCAAAGAAATTATATTCCCAAATAGGTGAAAAAATATGCAATTTTATATAAATATAACTTAATCCAAATTGCTTTCATTTTTTATTTATGTTTAATAACTATAGTTCTTTGAGATTCAACTTTCTAAAAAACTTTCATCTAAAATATTCTTTATTCTTATTTAGATTTGTAAACTAAAGTGTAATGTAAGTTACACTGCAGGGTGCCACATTATTTGATTGAGGTTTTTAGCTTTTATAC
Organism: Danio aesculapii; assembly: GCF_903798145.1. Classification (NCBI taxonomy): domain Eukaryota; kingdom Metazoa; phylum Chordata; class Actinopteri; order Cypriniformes; family Danionidae; genus Danio; species Danio aesculapii. Next base: position 30,332,421 of record NC_079436.1, on the reverse strand, counting down.
TGTATATATTTAAAATGAATGACAACAAGGCTTCCAAAATTCAAACAAATAAATAAAAACTTTACTACTAATATATTGAATTCACGTGTCTATTTAAAGTGGCCTACAACAAAACTATAGAACATGCTTATAACAAACAGTTACTCTTACCGTTATATTTATAGATATTCTTGGTATGAACAGGCCTTAAGAGCACGTCTGAAGAGAAAACTTCAAGATGAAAAGGAAAGACTGCTATTGAACTGTTTGTTGCCAAAACTGACTGACTTTTTTTTTTGGCAGTCCGAAACCAACTGCGGAGGAGATCTGCCTATGGGGGCAATCCTTCGACAAACTGATGAACTGCCCCGCTGGAAGAAGTGCCTTCCGGCAGTTTCTGCGCACTGAGTTCAGTGAGGAAAACATGCTCTTCTGGTTGGCCTGCGAGGAGTTCAGAAAGGAGGCCAATAAAAGCGTCATCGAAGAGAAGGCACGGATAATATATGAAGACTACATCTCTATTCTCTCACCCAAAGAGGTAAGTGAACACATTTGCACGTATAGAAGATAAATAAAAAATTATCCCTGTCCCTGTATGTCCCTATGTACTTCTAGTTTGGGGATTTAATTCAATTAAAAAAGAACAGAATCAAATCCCTTCAAATAATAATGTTGCTCAACAAATAATCCATATTAGGCATGGGCCAGTATAAGATTCTGACGGTATGATAACCTTGGATAAAAATATCGTGGTTTCACGGTATTGTGATTACTGCTCTAAAATATATTCTTTTAAATGTCACTTGTAAACTTTTTTCCCTTTGAACACAATATATTTTTATTTGAGAAACATTTAAAATATTTTAAACATTTAAAACATGTCAGGCTAAATAATTCAAAAGAATCACTGAGTACTGCTGTCTTCGTTAGTTTTACACTACGTTATAGCTGAAAATTTTGGCAGTTTTAAAACCTTCACTTTTCCAAACCACGGTATACCTTAAAAACGATTATCTCCCATGCCTAATCCATACACATGCTAAAAACTTTAGTTCTTGTGTCTTAATTTTATTCCTCATGAAAATAATGTTATACTTGGTAATTTAATATATAGCATTTAAGCATATCTGAGGCCAAAGTTCTTATTTAGTTTATTTACCTACAGCGCAGTAATATTCACAGCCCAGACTCAATGGAAATATATGCCACAGCCCACATTTTTTTGCGCCAAGTAGAATATGTTGCTCTGGTATCTTTTGTTGTGTGTTTTATGTGACAAATCCACTAGAGGTCGCTTTATACATTTTTGTGGATCTGAAATACTTAGGGTAGATTTTGTTGTACGTTTCAGATACACATCCACGAGAAAACAAGGCTTGTACAAAAATTTTCTTTTTTAAAACCAAACATAAGAGAAAAGTGCACTGTGACAGTATAGTTTACCTCGATTCTACATTGCTTTTATCTTTTTTTGCGGAACAGTGCTTCATCGGACACAAAGCTGAGCATTTTGCATCACATGTACATCACTGACCACAGCTGAGAAATGTTCTACATATGGATAGATCGATGAGGCAAATGCATTTGATTACAAATAAAATACACTGTTACGTTTTTTAGTGGTTTTTATTTGATGTTGTGCAAAAAGCTGTGCAGAAAAAATCATATATTCATCGACAATATGTTCCTGTAAATATCATTAGTGTGAAAAGGAACAAAAGTTGGCGCCTTCATATTGCGCCGTAGTGTTAATTTTACCTAGATACTGCAGTCAAGCGTATGTTAAAGGTGCAGTATGTAAGTTTGACACTGGGTATTGCATTCCTGGATCGAAACACATACAAGCCCAGGTTGCCAGATTGACGGAATCAACAGGAACGAGCCATGCTAATTTAAGGCTGATTTAAATCACGTTGTGAATAAAAGCAATAGCACGCGATAGAAGGAATATTTTCATAATAAAAGAAGTTTTTGTCCTAACCGGTACCCCGGAATTTTATTTTTGGAAATGGCTTTTATTTCTTGCAGTAAACAACAGAAAACTATGACAATTATCACCTCAGGTACACCTCATGTGCTTTATTCGGTGTTAAATGCTAACAGTGTGAGTTTGAATGCAATTTTATGCATTTGAATGCCTCAGATGTTGAAAATAAAATAAACTGTTTGAAATTGAACTTTAGAACTGTGAAATAATGCAAACAAACACATATTAGTGATTCAGCGTCTGCATTTAATAATGTTAAAGTTTAATATGTATTAATTAGATTGTAAACCTTACCATTTCAAGAGTGCATATTCTGTGCTTCTGAATTCTGTGCTTCGTGTTTCGTCTATTGCAAACAGCCAAATTGCTTATCACAGCAAATCTTGTAACGTAGCGTGTTGTTTGGAAACAGGGTTACAATGTTCCCGGCTTTCCTAATGTTTACGTTTGGAATATTTATATAATTTGCTAATTAATAACCTCATATGGAACTCTGAATCTCATTTCGGAGTCTGCTACTGTCCACCAGACATTTCAGTCATGGACGTGTGCTTTGAGAGCTATTCTGAATGAATGAATAAAATATGCAGTTTTCCAACAAGGCAACTCAGGGTGCTGAAATATAAATGGTTAAACTGGCATTGGGCAGGGTTAAAGGGACCAAAACAAAGACAGCATTCTGGCATGTGACTCACATTTTCAAAGCAGAATATCTGACTTCAGCAATGTTTTTTTCGGATAAACAAGAATATTCACTTGGCATGTTTCTTAAATATCTGCAAACATATTATGGTAATTTTATGCTTTGTAAGAGTCAAAACATACATACAACACCTTTAAGTATGTTTTTGTGGATTCGCAAAAATGTAGAAAGCATCTAGAAGATGTAGAAGCACATATTTCCACTGAGCCTATGTTAAATATTCAATACACATCATTAATATAGTTTTTGTAGTTCCTCTTCAATGCTCTGTGGAAACTTCCACTATGGGGATTTCGTCAGAATCCAATCATATGAAAGAGTATATAAACGGGCCAATGAAATGCCAATGAGTTGGCGGCATCAGCATGCACAGCTGTCGCTACTTACAATCAATTTGGAATATAAACGCAGCGCGCAGATCCTTTCACAAAGCTTCTGAGAGAGTTGAAGAGGGTTTTCTCTGACTGTTTCCTGTTCCCGGTTGATGGGCACGAGCGCTGCGTTTCATGTCTGGGGGTTCAGCATGTTAATGCAGTGCTCGCAGGCAGTGCATGCCATCACTGCAGTGGCATGTCTGTTGCGCAGTTAGAATTGCGGCTCGCCCTTGTAAAAGCTCTTGCTCTGGCTCTTGCTCCGCGGTGGGCACTCGAGCAGATCTGAGGGTTACAGTAGGAGTTAATCTGCCACCCTCGGGTTTGCGGACCTCTCGCTCCTCCACGCGCTCCATCCAAGCTCCGAGTGAGAGAAGCATTCCGTCCTTGGATGGTCGCCCTCTGACTTGATGACACCGAGGCTCAGATGTCCATCGCTGCATCGGAGGACGGACTATCATGGTATGATGAAGGATTCAAACCCATTCCCTTCCTCTGGGGTAGCGAGCGTGGCGTCGGATCAAGAAGCAGACATGATAACCGTGCTTTCCCGGGCTGCTTCGGCAATGGGCCTGGAGATGGTTTATCCCCCAGCTCCGCAGCCGGGCCGACTAGATGGGTGCTACATGGAGGATACCAAAAAGGCCAGACCTTCTAAGCCTTCTGTCCCCTTCTTCCTGGAAGAGCACAGTAGGCTCACGCAGTCTTGGAGGGCACCTTTCTCTGCCCGATCTGCGTGGTCCTCCGCCCTCACCACCCTTGTTGGTGGAGCAGCCATGGGATACGAGTCGATTTCCCAGATTGAGACTGCCATTGCGGGCCCGCGTCCAGCCCCTCCTCCGGAGCCTGGGTGCGAGATGAGATGGAGTCTATTGCCTCCTGCTCTTCCGTGGGACCCCAGCGCTCCCCAGATCAGCCCTCCCACTCCGCGCTGCCACACTGCTGGTACGTCAGCGATCACAGCGGTGAAGCCATTGCGAAAAAAGAACAATGGGCTATGGCCAATCCTAGATCTGCGCATTTTGAACCGATGAACAAGCTGCCATTCACAAGCTGCCATTCAGAATGCTTACACAGAAGCACATCCTTTGGTGCGTTCGTCCTCGGGATTGGTGTGCAGCAATAGACCTGAAGGATGCATACTTCATGTCTCCAGACTTCCATGCCACCGTCAGTTTCAGTGGTCTGCGTTTGAAGGTCGATCTGGCAGTACAAGTCTTTCCCTCTCTGGGGCTCTCTCTGTTTTCACCAAGCTTGCTAAGGGTGCCCTAGTGCCCGCAGGCATCTGCATACTCCATTATCTCGACTGACTGATTTAGCGCTCACGGGATCAATTGATTACGCACAGAGACAGGGTCCGATAGCGTGCCCAGCTGATGCTGACCTGTCTGAGAGAGTTCGACAGAGAAACTGTGGTCCCACTGATATAATTTCAGAGGCTCCTGTAGCATTTGGCATCCGCAGCTGCTGTCTCGTCACCCGGGTGCTCCATATGAGACCTCTTCAGCATTGGCTTCACAATCGGGTCCCAAGACGCGAGCACGCACCGAGTGACTGTCACTCTGCTGTGTCGCCGCGCCCTCAGCCTTAGGATGGACCCTGCGTTTCTACAGGCCTGTGTGCCTCTAAAACAAGTGTCCAGGCATGTCATCGTTTCGACAGATGCTTCCAGTTGCGCTGGGGGTCATGTGGTGCGGGCATGCAGCTGTGGGTCCATGGAAGAAACCTGGTTGCATTGGCATTTTAATCGCCTGGAGCTGTTGGCAGTGTATCGCCCGCTGCACAGTTTTTACCGGTGCTAGAGGGGAAACACGGGCTTCTCAGGACAGACAACACGACAACGTTGGTGTATATCAACTGCACAGGAGTTATCTGCCTTCGCCGCATGTCTCAGCTTGCTCGCCTTCTGCTCCCCCGGAGCAACTCTCACAGCAGTTTCGCCTGGGAAAATGGACACTCCACCCCTGACTATCCAGCTGTTATGGGCTGCACCTTTCTCTCTAACACAGAGTTCTGTACACTGTCTCGCTTGAGTTCCCCACTTGACGAACCCTGCAGAGTTCCACTGGCTACACAGCTGGCCCCGCCGTCACTCAGGCTAGAGCACCCTCTACGAGGCATGCCTACGCCCTGAAGTGGAGTCTATTCGATGTGTGGTATTCTTTTTCCCCAAGAAGGACCCCGAACATGCCAGATCAGTGTGATGCTATCCTCCTTCAGTTGGCTGGATCTAAGGCTGTCCCCTCCACACGGAGAGGTTGGCATTACGATTATCCCTGCTCTGAGGACGCGGCGATGGCGACGCGATGGGAAAGCATTGCCTCATCATCCAGTTTCCAGAGGCACGAGAGCTGGATATTAATTCTATCCTGTTCCCCCTCTAATACCCAGTTGGAGATCTCTGAGGAGAGGGTCTGCTCGATCACTCGACTCAGTATCTTTAAGATTTCTGTCCAAGTAGGCAGCTCTGCTGGTCGCGTTGGCATCGGTCAAATGGGCAGGTATCTGGAGGCATTTTTGGTCAGTGAAGTGTGCTAGCGTTTTGGGCCAGCCCACTCTCACGTTTTTCCTGAGACCCCCGGCCCACCTAGGTGCACTAGGTTTCTACAGCACTCTTTTAGACTACGTAGTGAACCTGCAAGGGCTTTAAGATCCTCTGAGCAGCTCTTTATATGTTACGATGATCGGCAGAAGGGAAGTGCCATATTCAAACAGAGGTTGGAACAAACCAACTGAACAGCAGATGCCATCTCCCTGGTTTATCAGAGCCAGGGCGAGCCGTGTCCCCAATGACATGAGTGAACTCCAATCGGAGCGTGCATCCTTTTGGGCGTTAGCATGCGGTGCCTCTCTAACAGACATTATAGAGCTGCGGACTAGGCGACATCTAATACATTGCGAGATTTTTTAATCTTTGAGAAGAGCCGATTTCCTCAAGTGTGCTGGGAAACCCATGATGAAATTCAGTTAAGTGTTGTAAAATGCTTGTTGCGCCTTTCTAACACAGAGATTCGTGCGCTTTCCTGCTTTGTCAATTGAGTTCCCCGCTTGGTAAACCCTGCTGAGATTCCTCCGAGGCCCTCAGATGTTGGCCCGTTACGTTGTTGGCATGCCCGCTGGTCAGCCCGCATTCTGGGTATAGGTGCCCGCTAAATGCGATCCTCGCTGCCGATCCCATATGCTCACTCAGCCACGATGTAGTCTCCCCTCCCAGGTGGACCCGTGTCTTCCCTCCCCGCTAACCATCTCTTTTTCATGTGTACTTGCCCTTTTCAGGGCTAGTCCATATGTCTTCTTGCCACTAGGTCTCCCCACTTGGGACTGCATGCTTTCCCAACTTACTGTCGTATTAAAATTCCTAGAAATTACTAGATGCATTACGACTCCCAAAAAATATACATAAATCTGTAAAACTTCTGTTGAAGTGAGATAAGTAAGGGCCAGGAAACATGTTGGAAGACCGTGCCTCTAATGAAGCAGGTGCACTCACACTCTTGGCTTGGCATAACCTCTCATCGGGGGCAAGGTAAGATTCAATCATTGTGGCGTTTTCAATACATATCCCCATAGTGGAAGTTTCCACATATCATTGAAGTTCCCCTCCCGAAGGGAAAGTTCTGGTTACTAAAGTAACCCTCGTTCCCCTGATTGGATTCTGACGAAATCCCTATAGTAGAAGTTTCCACATAGTATTTACGTTCCCCCGTCAAAGAACGAGGGTTACTTTAGTAACTGGAGCCTTATTCATGGTCTGCTAAAAAGTAATTAGTTAATTATAAAAAGTTTTAACATTTGGATGGATGAAATGTGAAGAAAATACCTCATTGTCTTTTAACAGACTTCACTGATTGCTTACAGTTTTAATGGAAGTCAGTTTCATAATTCCCCACAAAGCATCATGGGAAATAGGAAAAATGTGTGTAATCAGAATAACACATAACGTTCTTGTATTTTGTGCCCTTTCAGGTGAGCCTCGACTCCAGAGTTCGGGAGGTTATAAACAGGAACATGCTAGAACCAACATCCCACACGTTTGACGATGCCCAGCTCCAGATATACACGTTAATGCAAAGAGACTCATACCCACGATTCATGAACTCCCCCCGTCTACAAAAACCTGCTCAAGACAGTCTCTGAAACTCAGTCGGTGGAATCTTAGATCTCTGTGACAACCCCCCCCCCCCCCCCCCCCTTATCCCTAGCTTTCGTTTGTTCTTTCCTTGTGTAGAATATGTTTTAAAAGGACCTCACTGCGGGTCCTCCCAGGGATTTTACTGCTATAGCGATCTGTACCTGAAAAAAAAAGACGCTCAGGTCTCCAGGTCACTGGATTAAAAAAAAGTCTCAAATTTCCTGAGGGCTCAACACCACAAGTACTGCTACAGATCAGCATAGCAACAGATGCTCCAAAGGATTATCAGTGCGTTTCGATGTTTTTAAGAAAATAATCTATTTTATTTGTGTTGATGTTTTTTTTTATTATTAATATTATTATTATTGTTTTAAATTCTTTTTTTGTATCAATGTTTGAAGGAAGATGTGATACCAATTGTTGGCTATATACAGTATATATGGTAGATATATTTATGAATTTGTATTACAGTTCTTCAACCTTGTTTTTTGTTGTGTTACAATATTTAACTAAAAGGGAATTATGGGTAACACGTATTGCCCGTTTATGAAAAATGCGTATGAGAATCAAAAGCTCAAGTCAAGGCAACACTTCAGATCTACTTGTGGTACACAGTATTTTTTTTCAGCTATTTTACACACTACTCCCAGTTTATCAACTTGGCGTCTCCAATGAGGAATCATAATTATATATATATATTTTTTTAAATCTAATAATCATAATAATACAAATAAAGGGGGAAATATTAAAATCACTAATACATGATCAAAATGTACAAATAATAATAGTAATAAAGGGTTGGATAAGAAAAAGACCATCTTAAAGGGATAGTTCACCCCAAAATGTAAATACTTGGTTTTCTTATCTCCATGGCCCCGTTTCAGAAAGGAGGTTAAGTGAAAATTTAAAAGTCAAAATGGCAGGTTTGTCAACTTCGAGAAAGCAGGGTAAGCCAAGCCTGTTTCTAAAGAGAGGTAACTTTTAATCAGAGTCAGTTACTGTGGTAACTTACTCTGTGAACCTAACCTGGCCAGGAGCAGGGTTATTCTCTAAACTCGGAGGTTTCTGTCGGTCTCCTCCCCTTTTTTTAAAGACGAATCGATATTTCTCACCTTAGCCTTAGTCATTCCTTGCCTACATTTCAGTCACACAAAGAACAAAGTTATGAGAATGGCTTGTCCTTATTTGGGAAAATTACAATTAGATTCAATACCATAGTTTTAAGTTTTACCTTTGATATTACAGCAAAACATAAATAATTAGCTTAAATTCACTGATCTTCACCAGGGACAATTCGAATGGGATTGTTACACATTCTAAAGACTTTATTTAAATACTGCTTACATTCTAAATGTCATATCAACCTCTACCACTTTGATCAATAAAAAAGGCAGACACACAAGTGCACTTTTAAATCTATTAAAAACTCAATTTAGACATTGTATCTTAAACCTGACCAACGTGTGTAAAAGTGGTAACCTTAAATTAAACATTTCCACTGAACATTAAGTTAAGTTTATATGCATTCTTGTTTTGTCAAATTTGTTGTAGAAACTATACAGTAGCCTATTCTATGTAATTTAATGCAATTACATCTGAAATAACTTCAAAATTACAGGCAATTCCCCACTTTTTCAAGTAAAAGTCTATTAACGTCACACATTACATTACTTATTTTTTATTATACTTAAATATTTAAATACTTTCAATATCTTACATGTAAACTTTCACATTAACTTGATCAGCTATGTTTTCCCACGCTAACTGTCTCTGTTTTCGCCGATGCAGTGGTGTTGGTTTGTTTTTAAATATATGGTCATATTTGCTATAACTTTGCATGAGCACATCAAATTCTGGTGGAGAGAAAAAGACTTTTTTCAGATGTTGCCATGGTGACTCATAATATCTGCGTTCCATTGATAATGCCTTTTATAGTCGCGGTGTGCGCGCTTATCTCTGAATTGGTCTACTCAGACTTGATTGACCTAACGCAGATCAGCCAGCTGTTCTGAAACCGAAAACTCTGAGTTTTTAATCTCTCTGGAAGTCAACTCAGAGTTCAAGTTTAAACTCTGGCTGAACCTCCTTACTAAACAGGCCCCAGCCAGCCAAGATGTATTTCTTGTCCTTTAGTAGAAGTTAAAGGAAGTTTTATTTGTCAAATTGTGGTTTATGGTGATTCATAAAATGTAACACAATGGCTACTGGCACTTTGAGAGTCAAAACAGCACATACAGTATAGACAAAACTAAAATAATATATCTAAAGACAACTGATGATATAAGTGAGATGGATCGCTTTAAAACAAGAATATTAACATTATTTTGGACATTTAATCTCTCAACAGTGCCAATGTCCAATTACATGACAGTAAGTGTTTCAAATTTCCATGTTAGGGGTGAATTATCCCTCTAAAAGAAGAGAAAGTGTATTTAATATGAAACGCATATCTCGGACAGCTTATTCAAACTATTTGATCTGCTCTTGGTACTATTAGAAAAACATCAAGAGTAAATATTAATCCATCTATAGTGTTTTCCATATCATAGTATTCATTTAAATCCTAAACAAGCAGCTAAGAGATGGTTGGACATGGCAACTATTACAGGTACTCAACCTAAAGACCAAACACCTCATTTTACAAACAGTATGTAGTAGTATTATCTTTACAAGCAAACTCTAATAGAAGAGATTTGACGTGCAGGTATAAACTACAGTGTTTTAGATCTAAACACGAGTTCTGAATGGAAAGGTGCCGGTTTTGTTGCTACCCTCGCAAGTAGACGACACCAAAGGAGTCCAGTAAAACTGTGTGATTAGCTTGTTCTTTCTCCAATACAGCTGACTAGAATTGGAGCTGCCAAGTTTCTTACTATATTTTTTAGTTCTGTGATTACTTTGTTGCCTGACTTTCGTCACTCAAAGACAAGATCCTCACTCGGGGAAGTGCCTTGACATTCAATTTTGTGACATCTCTTCTTTATTTTTGGCAATAGTTGGTTTAAACTCTTGCCAAATACAGTACTCTGGGCCTTTGATCAATTCGTGAGTTGAGATGTCCTGCGTGGTGACTTCTGAATCAAGTTTTGCACTTCATTTGTTGAGGCATTTTGGAGAGAAAACACCATTGGTTTTGTGAAGTGCTGAAGTCACACGTTTGAGAAAGCGAGTTCTGTTTGTTGGCTAGTCAGATCAGTTCATTAGGATTGTTGATCTGCGTCCAGACTGTACATCTACCAACATGTATTTCATGGTGGTGCTTCTACTTGTCTTAGACTACTTAATATTATTATGAAATGTGCAATTTGAGCTGATGGATTCACCACATAGATCACCTCAAATACTATCTAAGCCAATGGTTTGGAGTTATACTGCCTATATATTTTTCTTTCTCTCTTTTTGTTGTTGTTCTGTAAAGTCTACTAAAAAAAGTGTTATTTCCATCAGTTTACATTAAATTATACTTTTTTCTGATTAATAAGATGTGAATGTTTACAGTTATCAGATTAGTTTTTTTCCTGTTTAATGAATTGAGAAAAATAATGATTTGTGGGCATTTGGAATCTTTAAGATACAATAAAGCACAATAATTTTAAAATGTGTGATTGTTGTGGACTGCAGAATAGTGAAATAACATGTATGTGATATGTAAGCTTGTAGGGCATTGGAACTCAGGTTCAAATACATTCGGTGTCTTTTCTTGGGATCTTTAATGTTGACAACCATATCACTCTGCAGGCCAAGACCGGTTATTCACTGATCCAACTTTTCAACTTTTCATTTATTGATCCAACTTTCAGTGCCAACAGAAGGTCAGCCATCAGATTGCTTCATGCAAATACCCCAGCTCAGACCGCTATTACGGACTAATTTCATTGGCTGATGGTGCTATGACAATTGCGTCAGACACAACTTTAGAATACACACTCCGCCAAGCATTGATGTTAAAGCCTGTTTGAATCGAAGCAGGGCTGGGCCAGGTCAGAACCTGGATGGGAGACCACATGGGAAAACTAGGTTGCTGTTAGAAGTGGTGTTAGTGAGGCCAGCAGGGTGCACTCAACCAGTGGTCTGTGTAAAGTTCAAATGCCCAGTATAGTGAGGGGATGCTATACTCTCAAGCAGGGCCGCACACCCTAAGCGCCGCTCTGCACCGCAACATGCGCGCACATGACAGTTAAAAGTATCACACACCAGACGCGCACAATCCCATGATTTTAGCATGAACTAATCAGATGGTGCTCTGTGGCGTGGCAGGATATGAAACAGTGTCCTGAGTCGTGGCTAGGCGCCGCAGACTTGTGGCGCCGATGTGTGTATCCTGATAGAAACCTATGTTTAGAATTCTAAAATGCATGGCGCTGCGTGGCGTCGTCGAGCGGCGCTTCTGGTGTGCGACCTGCTTCAGTGAGTGCTGTCTTTCGGATGAGATGTTAAACCGAGGTCCTGACTCTCTGTGGTCATTAAAATTCCCATGGCACTTCTTGTAAAGAGTGGGGGTGTAACTCCGGTGTCCTGGCCATATTCCCTCCATGGCCTCTCAATGATCTCCATCCATGGAAATTGATTTTATCACTGTCCTCTCCACTCCACCTATAGCTAATGTGTGGTTATTAAACTGGTGCCATTGTCCTGTGGCTGCCGTCGCATCATCCAAGTGGATGCTGCACACTGGTGGTGGTGTGGAGAGACCCCCCTTTATGATTATGAAGTGCTTTGGGTTTATGGCTGTACACGATAATGACACACATTACATTACATATATGTTTGTAGGTTTTATGGCTAAATTTGACAAGCCTGGTGGTCAGTCTTAATTGATTGCAACTGTAAAGGTTAAATTAGCAGAGTAATAGCACAGTTTTGCTTAAAATATTACAAATTAAACAGCATTATGGGTGACATATCAGTTCAAAAGAGAATTTTTGTTTTTCAAGTCAAGGGGACATTTTCATCAAGTCTTTGTGATGTATCAAGAGCCACGATACCCAGAGTAATGTCAGCATACCACCAAGAAGGACAAACCACATGCAACAGGACTAACTGTGTTTCTCCTGATGAAAATATCATGGCATTCCCTAGGCCCATTACTTGTGCTAGATGGGCGCATCACTGCCAGAAACTAAAAAACCATTCTGGAAGACCATGTGCACCCAATGGTTCAAACATTGTATCCTGAAGATGATGCAGTATATCAGGATGATAATGCACCAATACAGACAGCAAGACTGGTGACAGAGTGGTTTGATGAACATGAAAGTTGAACATCTCCCATGGCTTGCACACTCTACTAAATATTATTGAGCCACTTTGGGATGTTTGGAGGAGCGACAGCATTTGGAGGAGCGAACAAATGTATTTTGTGTAATCTTAGTTTCTTAATCTTAAATTCATCGTTTTATGTTTAGTTCATATTATTGTATTGTATAGTTATCATGTGTTACGATGATGATGTTTTGGTGTTTGATTGACAATGCCTGACTACTTTCACTGCTATTTAAAAAAACACTTATGAATTTCATGCCTTGTAAAATGATAGTTAACCCCAAAATGAAAATGTATTCACTTTTGTACTCTTCCTCAAGTGGTTTCAAAGTGGTTTCTTTATTCTGCTTAACAAGTATGATATCCTGAGAAAAGCTTAAAACCTATAACAATAAACTTCCACAGTAGGGAAAAAAAAAATACTACAGAAGTCAATGGTTACAGGTTTCCAGCTTTCCTCAAAATGTCTTAAAAGTATAAAAATATAAGAAAGTCAAACAGATTTGAAATAAGTGAATGGTAAGTAAATCATGACAGAATTTTTATTTTTGCATAAACTATGCCTTTACTTTAAATCATGCATACAATAGAATAATTTATCTGTTTAACTTTAACTAAATTTTTAGAGCAACTGACTGCAGTATTGGTAACCTAGTAACCAACAGTAATCATGCCAAGCATAATGGAGGGTAAATTCAAGCTGGCATAGAGCTGCGGATTGCTGTGAAACTGTACAACAATAATTCATATTTTTACATTACTGTGAAGGTTGCAGAAGGGGTAGATGTTAATACAATTAAATTGTTAATTTAATTAACAATATTATGCGTAATTATTGTTTTTGATGGTTGGGGTAGTGGTAGACAATAATGTAATACAATAAATGGATAATTTAATAATTAATATAAAAAATTATCGTTCACTTCCGGTCGCAGCTGTATCCCTTCTAGCAACCACCTGCTAATTACGCGTGTGTTCCAAAACAATTAAGGGATTATATGGAAAAAAAAAAAAAAAAAAAAATGGCGGCGTGAAGTTGACAGCGCAGGTGAATCAGTCCTGGGACATTTGACTCTTTGCCCTCAGTTCTCAGCCCAGTTCGTTTGATATAACATGTATTCTTCACTCTAAACTTTTTCTGATCAGTGAGGGGATCTTTTGGATATACTTAACCTTACACATTTAATTTTTTATGTCCTGTTAGGCGAGCTCACGTTGACAGTTAATTAAGCGTGTTTGTTGCCACGGCTCACTCTTTCTTGGATACTTTACTTTTGTTAGTGCTGTGATTGATCTTGTTCGATAAATTTATGGACTATGTCAAAGGATAAAAAACGCAAATCAAAATCGATGGATTCATCCTTAAGTCTTGGTGCCTGTGTTACGGTGGACTCGCCTCAGATGTAGGCCTACTCATTCCACTAACCCGAAACTCCACTTAAGGAACCTAAACAAAAAAAAGGCAGAAATGACGATGATGACGGCGTTGAAGTCTTACAGTCTCCTTAGCCACTGTAATTATATCATCCCTCAAGTCCGTCATTAATGAGAGAGCCGACATCCTTGATAAGGGCATCGAGGAGCTTAAATTGTCAGTTGAATTTCTGGCAGAAGAGATCAAGGATGTGAAGGGAAACGTGGAGCGAGTCGTTAAACGAGTCACAACTGCTGAAAAAAAAATCGAAGAGTTGGAAAATAAGGTACAGAATCTCTCAAGATATCAGAGGAGGTGGAATTTGCGGCTCTACGGTTTATCTGAACAACAAGGAGAAAACGTCAGACAGAAAGTTCTTGATATATGTGAGGCTGTCATCCCAACCTTCGCTGGAAAAGCTAACGAGCTTATTGATGTGGTACATCGTTTGGGTAAGATGAGAAGCGAGAGTGCTCTGTCCTCTGAAAAAAAAACCTCGAGGGATTATTCTACAGTTCACAATGCGTCACTTTCGTGATGCTCTCTGGAAAGCTGCAAAGAACTCTCCCTATCTAACAAAACATCACTTGCGGTTCGCGGAGGATCTGTCCCCCGAAGATCGAGAGCAGCGCAATAAACTTTGCCACTTGTGGAGAGGGCTCGGCACAAGGACGCCGCGCTTATTTCGTCGGTCCAAAGGCGTTTGTTGATGGTAAAGAACTTGTTTCACAGAATATGGAAGTCACCGATTGAATCATGCCCGAATAAGGTTGCTATTAGGTCTGCTACTTTTTTGGCCAAAGGTTTCGTTTTAATAATGGTGGACTTTTTTTTTTCTTCTTTATATATATATATTTTATTTGATTATGATTACAATTATACATCTATTTTATTAAGTGCTATACAAAAATCAAAGATTTTGATTTAGACTTGAAGCACTTTTTTTCTTATTAGTATCTACATTGATTTATTAATATATTTATTTCATTTTTATTTCTGGTAATTTATATATATATATATATTTTTTTTTTTTGTCATAACAAGTTATCGATTTCGATTTTCTAAAGATCCCAATATCGTTGTTTAAAAGATTTTATTCATGGGATATCTAGGGCTAACTCACCTGTTCCTACCGTTCTGGTGTCATTGTTAATGTTTCCAAATTTGTCTATTTGCTCAGTAATGCAAGAGGGTTGCGTAATGATATTAAACGAAAAGCTATTTTCTTATATGCAAAATCGCTTAACACTGATTTTTGTTTCATACAAGAGTCACATGCAAATTCTAGTGATATTAAGCTTTGGAAGTCACAGTGGGGTGATGAATTATTCTCTTCATTTGGCTCAAATTATTCTGCTGGTGTGTTTTAACTCTGAAGCACAAGTTTAGAGGAAAGATTATAGAAACAATAGCTGATCCTGAAGGCCATTAACTTTTTTTACTGATTACTTTAAATGATGTTTTCTTTGTCTTGGGTAACATTTATGGGTTTATAATACAGCAAAAAACTACCTTAAACTATTTAATTCTATAGAAACACATTTAGAGAGTATTTTAAATCTAAATAGCATAGCATATTTATTATCTTGGGTGGAGACTTCAATCAGACTATAAATAATAATTTAGACAGATCACCTCCTAGACCTTCTGACAGTTCGTCAGGCCTTTGTGGTTTAATCTCTCGATTTGGCTTAACTGATATTTGGAGAGAAAAGCATCCTCATGCTTTACAATTTACTTGGTCTAATACGTCTGGTTCACTAAAATCTAGAATAGATTTTTGGTTAATATCAGATTCCTTATCTAGCTCTGTTTCTAGTGTTGAAATCTTACCTTCTCCGCTCTCTGATCATAAATCTATTATTCTATCTTTTGATAACCCATCTTCTCATTCAAAGACTTTCAGCTCTTACTGGAAACTTAATTCTCTTTTATTAGAGGATGCACAAATTTGTCATTCTGTGGTATCTAAGATACATTTTTTTCTCAACAAAGCTCAAGCTGAAAATAATTTTGGATCTAACTGGGAGCTGCTAAAATATAATATTAGATTACTCTTAATCAAAGCTGGAAGTCAAAAAGCAAAACAGCATAAAGCAGAGGAACTTGATATTATTAAAAAACTTGTTAGCATGTCATGCACTCCTTTTGAAAACTTATCTATCGACCAGAAATCAGAATTGGTTGAACTTCAGAATTCATTAGATAATCTGTATATTCAGAAAGCAAAGGGTGCTTTTGTTCGCTCAAGAAGAAGATGGTTGGAGGGGAGAACGCAATTCCAACTATTTCTTTAAATTGGAAAAGCAGCGAAACCATCTAAACTCTATTAATAGCCTCAATGTAAATGGAGTAGTTTTGAAGAATTATAAAGAAATCTCTAATTGTTGTGAAAAGTTTTACAAAGACCTTTATTGCTCCAGACACTCCCAACAGAATATGGATTTATTTTTTAACTCTCTAGACACTGATGTTATTCGCAAAATTGATAACAATAGCAAGAATTTATGTGAAGCTCCTATTCAAATGAAAGATATTTCTGAGGCCATTGACAAATTAAAATTAAACAAATCTCCTGGTAATGATGGTTTAACCACAGAATTTTATAGAAATTTTCAAATGATATTTCTCCATTTCTTTTTAATGTTTATTTAGAAAGCCTCAAAAAAGGTATTCTCCCTCCTTCTATGACCCAGGGTGTTATAAATCTGATTCCAAAACCTCAAAAAGACCCTTCTCTGTTGGAAAATTGGCGACCCATAAGTCTTCTGAATAATGATTATAAGATATTAGCTATGATTTTTGCCAAAAAGATTAAATGTGTTCTAGATGATATAATAGATGAATGTCAGTCTGGCTTTTTGAAGGATAGACTTATCTCAAACAATATAAGGCTTGTTCTTGATATTTTGGATTACTCAGAGTTGATTCCAGATGACAGTTTTTTACTTTTTCTTGATTTCTATAAAGCATTTGATTCCATTGAGTTCCCTTTTATTCTTAAAGCGTTAAGTACTTTTGGTTTTGGTCCTAATTTTGTTAATGCTATTCAAACTTTGTACAGTAATGCTAATGCTTCTGTAAAATTACAACATGGTACCACTCATAGATTTAATATTAATAGAGGCATTCGTCAAGGCTGCCCTATTGCGCCTTACCTTTTTCTTCTTCCTATGCAACTTTTAGCCTTTGTTATTCAAAATAGTAATTTGAAAGGCATTTCTGTGGCAAATCGATCGTTTTTAATTAGTCAACTGGCTGATGACACAACTCTTTTTTTACAAAATAAAGATCAGGTCATCTTAGCTTTAGACAAAATTAATCTTTTTTCCTTGGCTTCTGGTTTACATCTTAATATTCATAAATGTGAACTTTTATCTATAAAAGACTCTACTACTGATAGTAAAATTGGTGACATCCCAGTTAAATCTGAAATCAAATATCTAGGTATAATTGTATGTAAAGATCAAAAAAAGAGATCAAACTAAATTTTGAACCTCTTATACTCTCTATGCGGCGCAAATTAAATTCTTGGTTACAGCGTGATTTATCTATAAGGTAGAGTGTTACTTTCTAAAGCAGATGGATTATCCCGGGTTATCTATCCCGCTATGGCACTGGATGTATCTGGGGAAATCTGTCGAATACTGGACAAAATTATAGTAGACTTTGTTTGGAACTGTAAAACTCACCTAATCAAAAAAAGTGTTATGCTAGCTGATAGGGCCTTGGGAGGATTCGATTTAGTGGATTTTTCCACACTTAATAATTTATTTAAAATTAAGTGGTTAAAGATGTTTTTAAACAACCCAACATCATGTTGGAATTTTATTCCAAATTATATTTTCAGCTCAGTTGGAGGTTTACATTTTTGTTGCGCTGTAATTTTGACGTATCTAAAATACCAATAAACGTTTCTAGTTTTCATAAGCAGGCTTTAATATGTTGGTCCCTTACATATAATTATAATTTTTCTCCACGTACCTATTTTATTTGGAATAATAAAAATATTAGATATAAAAACAAATCTCTTTTTTTAAATAATTGGTTTAATAAAAATAACTTTTAGTTAGTCAGCTCTTAGATGACTGTGGTGTCCCTTTTTCATACGAAAAATTTATGCGTCAGTTTTCTTTTCCTGTTCCCCCCAAAGAATATGCCATAGTTTTTGGTGCAATCCCTGATTGTGTTATACCTTTAATCAAATCTGGCCCTAAAGGTTCTTTCGATTCTTTTATTTTTGACAACACAAATCTTTTTGTTGATCAAACTCTTCTCAGTTCTATGTCAAACAAAGATATTCGCTTGGTTATTAATAGTTCTCGGATCTCTTTACCTGCTTGCATAGGTTTTTGGAATAATGCATTTGATGACATAGATTGGGAACAGTTTTGGCTTCTTCGGAAAAAATTCTTTTTATCTAATAAAGCTGTTGAAGTCTCAATCAAAATCATTCATAATTGCTACCCAATAAATACCAAACTAGCTAAATTTAATAACAATATTTCCCCTAAATGTTCATTTTGTACTCAATACGATGAAACACTAAACCATTTATTTTGGGAGTGTACTTACTGTAAAGTGTTTTGGGTAGACTTTTCCAATTTTATAAAAAAATTCTTATTTCCAAACTTCTGCATCTCCCCAAAAATTGTATTTTTGGTTACTCGCTCAATGTAGATCCTTCTCATTGTAAATTTATTATTAATTTATTGTTGTTTTTAGCTAAATTTTACATCCATAAATGTAAATTTTCAAAGAAACACCCTTACTTTTTTATTTTCAGAAAGGACTTTGAAATTTATGTGAACTCTTTAAAAGACTCTAACAATTGCATTGCATGTAAAACGCTTTCTTGGTGTAAATCATTTAAACTTGTTTAATTTGCTGGAATCTTATTTATGTAACCCTCTTTGTCTCCTTGTTCATATTGTATCTTTGTAATGTTCTTTCTTGCATAATAAAAAAAAAAAAAAAAAAAAAAAAAAAAAAAAATAAGGGATTATATGAAACATTTTCATCAGTTGTTTCTCATGTGATATTTCATAATATGCATTAACACAGGGTAATGGAAACCCATGCTAGTGTCTCTTGCACGACGACATCACACTATTAACACACTTCAACCAGGATGAAAACTCAAGCCTACAGCTGAGATGGTTGCAGGGATTCAGAAATGCTAACTGATATACACTGTCAGAAAAAAGGTACAGTGAGGGTACAATTTTGTTCCTAGGGGAACAAAATAAATGATTGTACCTTTAAAGGTCGAAAATTGGTCCTTTAGGGTACAATTTTATACCCAAATGAGCTATAAAGGTACAGGGTACATTTTTGTACCTTTACCACCCATATTCTTGTGGTCTTTGTATTAGTGAAGATTATTTTCTGTAGCCTACTTGTTATCTAAATTTTTCTTTTTACTGTTTTATACTTGCAGTGTAATTTTATTTCATGACACATTCAGTTGTAAGTTGTAATGCAAATTTGTCCCTTAAATGGTACAAACGGAAAAAGGTACAATTGTGTACCATTAAAACATTTTTTTTTTTAAATCACCAGTCATTAGAATGGCATTATTTGGTCTATATTTACTATTTAAATTGTTAATAATCAGTTTGAAACCTTCAGCATACCCCAGGGTTTGTGTTGGTCTTGATTTCCAGTGGAGTAAGTGCTGCCCACTCACATCATCTCTGGAGAGGATGCACCTGGAGACCTCACAAATGATCCTTGAAGCAAGTGTCTCCCATTTAGTTCTTTCTAAGGACCAAGTTGTGTATACATAAAGACATTCATAAATGTAAACATATTTCCCATTAAATAATGGGTGAGCCACTCTCCATAACATTTTACAACTACTATAAATGATGAGCAAAAGAAGAGCTAAATAAGCATCTCCTGTTTTCCATATGCACAAAAGGACGTTAAGAACGGCCACCAAAGGGTTGTTTGTTATTCAGATGAGACATTGCAAATGCAAGGGGGCTTGTTAGGACATCAAGGCAGCAGTGGGTCCTACAGTTAAATCATATGAGAAGAGTGAGACATTCACAAATCTGCAAAACACATCATCTGGCTGCAAAAAGCAAATATTGTCCACTTTTGTATTGATTGTTGATGTCAAAAGTAACATCACCATGACTGATCTGACCTAACCTGACATGTCAATGCATGTTATTGCTTTATCATAATCATCAGATTGTGTTAATGGAGAACGCTGTTATAGGTCCTATGAAATTAAAAGTTTTGTAGATGCAAGTACCAGTATTATTCATTTTTAAGATATCTATAAGCTAGTGTGCCCTAAAACAGTGACATAATTTGTGTTTAGAGGATATAAGTTGATATAAACATTTAGTTTGTCACTTCCACCAAAACGTATCACGGTTTTATTCACATCACCTCACACTAGTTTCTCATCACATCATAACCAATTTATTTATTTTATAGGGTAAATATTATATTCATAAATGAAATTTTCTTCATAAATACCTAATTGCAGAATTTCTTTGTGACTTAAATTGTTTATTTACTACTTTACAAAATGTTTACAGCAAAAAAAAAAAAAAAAAAAAAAAAAAAAAAAAAAAAGTGTAAAAACGGCTACATTTTATAAAGACTTGTGATATAGTTTTATTGATAGTTTCGCCTCTGTACCGTTTTTTATTAACTTTTTGGGTATTATTTTATTTATATTTCGCTTGTTTATTATTGTACATGATGTCATCCATTGTTATGGTTATTGATTTGTTAAAACAAAATAAAAAGGTAGCCTACACAGTAAAAAAAAACAAAAAAAACATAACCAATAAAAGCAGTGATAAACAAAACACTATTGGTTGTTTTTAAAAAAGGGGAGGAGCTACTCTATGTTCTACTTTCTTGTCGTGTTTCGGTTAAGATTACGTCAAACATAAAATAAAAATGCATATTTCAAAACCCTTCACAAACCTTTAACATTAACATTCCCGATCTGCCTAAAAAAAAAGATACATCAAACTACAGTCTGAAAAAAGCATCACAAATTGCTGTTTTGAATAACTCACTCGAAAATGTATCTAGAGCCCAATGGAGCTTAAATAGTTAGTATAAAAACATGGTTGAAACCCAGAGGCATACAGTTGTGATGTGACAATAAAAAAGTGTAAAAGATTTTGTAAACATCAGCATCAAAATAGGCTTCAAGTTAACATCCAATAATAACCTGCGTTGACCTTACACTGGTTATTGGGCGAATAACCACATTTGATCATTAAACATCATTAAACTTGATTGCAACATGAAAATGATTATTTTAAAAGTCACAAAAAGTTCAAAAGCCTAGTAATTGGGTTTTCAAGAGGTGCTACATATGAGATTAATCTACATATTTTTTTCTTACAACAACTTTCTGAAATACAGTAAAAAACTCACAAGTAAGGCAATCTTCTCAAACATGTGCTGTCTTGATAAGGAGTATAAATCACACTTGCAGTCAATCTTTAAAACGTTTACTCTTGAAAGTAAAAGTCATGTACACAGTAAAAATTTGTAGATCATGCATATAAATATGTATAATTCAGAGTGACAAAGAGACTCAAATTATTATCCAAATAAACACGTTTTAAAAACAAAAAAATCTTGAGTAGTTACCAAAAGCTAACATTTACTAAAAGCATTTTATCTTAAAAACGGATTGCCTAGGAAAATTAATAGTTTTGACAAGTTCTCATTAGGGCAAAGCAAAACTATCTAAATATGAATGTTGTCAAAATGTTTAACTACGTATAAAAAAGTGATGGTAAAGAAAACAGAAACCCACGACATTGATTACAGTCCAAAGGCCTATGGCCTCGCTATAACTCAAGTTAAAACACAGGACATGAGTTTGTGGACCATTATAATAAAACAAACAGTTGACAGGATCTATTGTGGCCTTTGTACATCAGTGCGTCATTGAAATTGTCATCAATGATACAGAAACGTGGTCCTGGAATTTAGCTACATCTCCAAACACAGAGAACAACCCCCAGCTTCAGCAGAACTGTGGAGAAAAAGACAGTGAATGTCAATCGTGTCATATTTCAGAAATCATGGAATGTGAAATATCATTTTCGTTAGCAGTATAACAGCGATTATTGTGTACAACCGGCCTGTGACACTATAAAAAATTATGACACGATAATTACTTTTAATAAAATATAGAGGTTGAAAGTGTGACACTGGAACTACCAGAGTTCAGTAACTTCTAAAATTGCCATAGCTTCTTATATAAGACGTCATCATGTCACATCATATTTACATTCAAATGCCTCTACTGAGATATGAAATTATGCTTTGAATGTTTGTCATTACCCTAAAAATACAATCTGTTTGGTAGTACAGCCTATAAACGTGTAGTTAGGCTACTAGACCAACAGCGAAGGTCTGCGTCCTCACTTTCACGAGCCGGTAAAGGCTTTTTGAATATGTTGTTTTGAAACATCTTTATCTCAAGTAAAGTTATGTTGTTGCTATTAAAAAGCTTTATTTACAGTAGTAGGAATTTACTAGGCAACCGAGGCATACATATTTAAAGTCACAGGGAAAAGTAGCAGACACTAAAAATGCATGAGGTTATTTTGACAAGTATGGTAATTAAAGGTAGAAATACTCAAAAGCTCTTTTGTGTTTTAATAAAATAATGTTAGAAAGAATATAACATATTTAGGAAAAGTCAGGGATTATAGATATGTGGGTTTTATTTTAACAAAGTTATTAAGTTGACATGACAGCATCGGTAGTTCTTAATAGTGTTAGTGTTAAATATACGTATTTATGTGTATACAATGAATTGACATCAATTAAATAAACATTGCCCAGAAAATCATGTTATCAGTAGACCAGTAGTGCTTTGAAAGGCTTTTCTTCATGCAGATTCAGAAAGAGAATCTTGCTAACATTTTGCATATTCATTACTGCAATATATTCTATGATTGAATATAGATGTGAAATATATACAAAACATTTAAAGAAGCACGTACCTTCCACCTATTTCCACATTCATTGCAGAAGACGAATGTTGTCATCGGTTCATCAGCACTTCGAGTTTGAACCTAGAGAAATATTTGAGTTTAGAAAATGTATATAAATACACAAACAAGCATTCACATATACATGCATTATATACATAGAAAAGTCCAGTCAGATTTCCCCATCTTACCTGGGTGTATGTACACCTCTTCTTTTGCATTTGCCACAAGTGAACAGGTCAGTCTGGGTGCCCCCAGAAGTGGCCACTTGGTGGTCCCTGATGGCCTCTTTGGTCAGATTCTTGCGCATTTCCTTCAGTTCATCACTTGCCATTTCCTGTTGGATTAACATTTCCTCATTAGGGCTTTTCACACTTGAAAAAAAGTTAATCCTGGGTTATCTTGCTTCACATTTCCCACAGTACAATCCTGGGGTAACATCCTTAAATTCATATTTTCGGTGTCAGTGAAACTGAGTGAATGAATTATGTGAGTTCTAGCAAATCCCCCATAATATATATTACCAACTGATAATCAAGTTTTATTTTTAAACAATACTATTGGCTTTTCAGGCTAAAACTATAATCCTTACACATACCACATGAACATAAAAAACACTTAATGAAGTTAATGATTAAATGAATATGTTTAAGTGAAGTACAAGGGTGTTCATAATGAGCCTTGCTTGTATTAATCCTGTGGGATAAAAGCAGAGGTGCAAGTACATTTAAACACTTATACTGCGTCCTAAACTACCTGCAGCAAACTAACTACACCAGAGGTGCGCAAACTCGGCCCTGGAGGGCCAGTGTCCTGCATAGTTTAGCTCCAACTTCCTTCAACACATCTGCCTTGAGAAAGAGCTTGATTAGCTGATTCAGGGGTGTTTAGTTGGGGTTAGAGCTAAAATATGCAGGACATCGGCCCTCCAGGACCAAGTTTGGGCACCCGTGAACTTATATATATATATATATATATATATATATATATATATATATATATATATATATATATATATATATATATATATATATATATATATATATATATATATATATATATATATATATATATATATAAAGCATTTACAAATAAATGGCTTTTAGGTTACATAAAGCATGGACACCATTATACTATTTTGTTTATGGCAACTGATGTTCAAACTATTTAAGTTGGACATGGCCTGAGGGGAAAAAATGTATTGCACCAAGTTGATTAGTGAATAAAAATCTGTGCATAAAGATCTAACATATATATTGGTTTGTTTGTCACAAATATCAATCACTCCAGTACTCTGCTGTAATTAGGAATTGTGAATTTGTGAATTTTCCTGGACACTAAAATGTAGATGTCATAAAACCATAATTACAAAAAAGATATTATGGCTCATCACAATCATGTTAAATAATCATGATCACAACATTGACCAAAATAATCGTGAGTATGATTTTTGCCATATTCTAGCAGCCTTACACAAAGGCAGAGCTAACGTTAGTTCTCATCACCTACTCTAAACTACAAGTGTGAAACGTTCCTTTACTAAGCAGGGTTAAGAAGGACGACAAGCTTGGGTTAAGCATTGTGTTATGCATAAACTACTCCAAAAAATTTACAACACATCAAGTTACGTACCTCTGCTGTCATTTTGGCTATGCGGTCTGGACTGACATTTCACAAAGGACGTTCCTTCTCAGGTTTGGATTCTTTGCATCCTTAAGATTAGAGATCCGGCTTCGTACACGATTCTTGTATTTCATGTCAGTATTTTGAATTCCAAAAAGATACGTGGAACTTTGTTAAGGAACTCATTTAAAACAAATAATTATGCTAAAGATTATAACTTTCATGATTCATTAAGAGTCCTATTAATTCACTCTTCAACAATAACTAATTTTGGGATAAAAATGAAAGGATATAATCTTCAATCTGAGCACCAAGTTCATCGCAGTCAGAGCCAATCGTAATGTAATCATCTGAAAGAAAAAGACAAAAAAAATATGTAAAAAGACATAAGACACCTATATAACGTTATATGTTTTTATATAACTTGTGAAAAAATTAAATAAACACACAGATACAAATAATAAATCAACCCACTTTTGTGAAAATAAAGATGTTAAAGACAAACCAGGCATTTCTTAATCATTAATAACAATTAAAAATACATTTATTTATTCTAAGTATTCCAAATTTCATACAAACTTGACGGAAAACGAAATTAGTAACAAGTTCTTTGGCAAGACACTGTAGAAAAAAAAACGTGTGTGGAAGAATGGCCTGCCATGACTTGCCTCCTGTTTGCAAAGCATTTGACAGCATCTCCCTGCACTTGATACGGACTGAGTCAGATGTGCCTGGTGCTCGTGGGAAAGTGGCTATCAAAGTGTTGGGTGTAACATCAACAGACTCGCTCTTACTGCTAGAATTGCTGCTTGAACTGTAAGAAACGATAAAAAAATGAAGAGACAAAAAACAAGAGGGAGAAACGATTAGTTCTGTAAAGCATTTTTATGGCCCAAGAGGAAGAATAATTGGATAATATTGGGTCAACCGTTAACACAGTGTTTGTACCTCTCTTCTCTGGGTTCGGGGCTGGTTTCAGAAGGCGAGACCACTGGTGTTGTGCGTTCCTTCTTTTTCTCCTCAGAGTTTTTATCAGCAGCGGGCTCATCTGAAAAGTCAAAACTACTTGTTAGTTACTTCATTAGAGTTACAGTATAAATGATCGCAAATGAGTCTCACTATTTTCAATTCATGTTTATTTCTGTAGCGCTTTTACAATGTAGATTGTGTCAAGGAGTTCTAGTAAATTGAAACAGTGTCAGTCCAGTTTTCAGAGTTGAAGTTTAGTTTAGTTCAGTGTGGTTTAAATTTCACTGCTGAAAGTCCAAACACTGAAGAGCAAATCCATCGATGCACAGTTCCACAAGTCCCAAGTTTGTTGGTTTAAACGGAGCCTTTTTTTGTACAATTTGGTAATAAGGGTCAAACTCTAATTTATTTACTCAGAATCTGGAACATTGCACAAAAATAAGACCTGCAGTTGCTACCACATACAGGCAATTAGTGGTATTACAACAACAATGACCATTAGTAAATTATGTTCATCTTAAATAACCTTAAAACATGAAAACAAAGGTGTAATACAGTTATAAAAAATTTCCCCATGTGAATATGTAACTTAATTTTTTGAATAAATACTATCATACATTTTTTCAACACTTTACAGAAGACACCCACTAAAATGTCATTCAGTGAAAGGTCACATAATACACAAAAACACATATACTTACACATACTATGCGAAACATACACTAATTAACAATATATTATCAGGGATTCTTAGATTAAGTATTGTTTGGTGACATTAATTTATGACCAGAATAGTAATTAATTGCAATTTTATTTGTACACTGCCACTATTTTTCAAAGCATTAGGTTTGGTCCATTTCTCAGCATAACATCTTAATTATGCAAAATATAACAAATTTAGTATGACTACATACTTTAATACAAATAAGTACAGGTCAGAACATCTATATACAATATATATATATATATATATATATATATAAATATATATATAATATATATATATATATATATATATATATATATATATATATTATATATATATATATATATATATATATATATATATATAACATTACGCTCACTGATGATGGACAGCCATTAAATCTAAAGGTTGGAATTTACAAGTGATTTCAAATGTAAAATAGACACTTCTCTTGCTTTTAACATGCTTTCTATATTTAATCCATTTGGAAAATTATAATTGCTGCTGCAAAATATCTGACCCATATACACACACAATACATTTTCACAAGCTCAAAAAAGGTATTGGATATTTGGCTAATTCACAATTATAAATGCATGCTTGTCATTAAATTATTTTTATTACACAAAGTACACTAATTGTTTAAATATTTAGATATATGCATTAGTTTGCTTATTACAAATTATTTATTTTTTATTTTGCATTATACTATTTATTAACAAAGGACCACATATGGATAATGTGGTCAATTATAACTTTAAAATAAAATGGAAAAATCATAAGGAGAAAAAATGTTTTCTTAAACACATTTCTATTAAAAACATATCTCATTAGTCTTTTCTTACCCAGCAACTTCTTCCAGGACTTGATCAAAGACTTGGCCAGTGAGGTCACTTCATCGTCTGTGCTCTGTTTGCGGATGGCATTGACCGACATCCCGATTCTCGTAGACTTTTTATAAGAATGCAAAGAAAATATCATATTATTAAATGTAATTCGTTAAGTGATGAAGCACGAATGTGAAAAGAAAGGAAACATACCTGCAGAAGCTCCAGGGTCATGGGTATGTTCTTTAGTTCTTTTAAATAAATCCAGAGCAACCAACCTTCAAACAAACAAACAAACAATTATTTAGTAAAACTGAACTCAATATAATTGTTTAACATGCACATTAAGTATGAGGACTTTTTTTTTACATTTATTGTGTACAGAAAGATAAATTTGGTACAGATTATTCGATCATTAACAATGGTGTAAAAATAATAAATAAATAAAACAAAACATCAATGGGCTATCAGATCTGAGGATAGATATATAATAGATAAAATTAAGAGTGAAGAGGGTAATAAATGTATATATTACAGAAGATAACTGCAGTTTAGAGATTTAATTTATTATACATTTTGTCGTGCAAATAGTATGATCACTTCAATAACACGCGCGTGTTTACAGTGACGTCAACAGCAGCCACTTTGTAGCCAAACTTCTGCTAATTAGCATCACTTTTACTCACTTCGATACAACGATCTGAGCTTGTAAAAAATTGTGGACCCATATGTTTGATTACAATAAAGCAAGAGCCTAATGTCTGGTTTGTTTTCCAGATGAAATCAGTTGCATTGCTGCCTCCCGCTGACTGACCCTGTGCATTTATCCGCGCTATCAGCAGCTAATGTTGCTAACTGCTCTTTTAGGTGATCAAATTCTTAAACAATAACCTGAACCACTATATTCAACGCTCGTTTGAGATTTGGCCACTAAAGCTATTATAAAACTGATCCCTATAATCGCTGTGTATTATGAAATAGGCGCTTCTTCATAAATGTAGCTGTTAGCTTGCTATGTATCAATGTAGCCTCGTCCGACACAGGGAATTCATTCATGACAAAACACCTTACCCCGTTCTTTTTCTGTGCCATTTTATCCATCTTCTTCGCGATCCGGATGATCTCTTCTTCTTCCTTTTTGCCCATTGTTTATGTTGTATGGCAGATTTTTAATTTAAACGTAGTATAAATGTAAAAAAAAACGTAAAACCCTCGCGAACACACCACTCCACCGGCGGCGACCGTAGCAGCTCTGGCAGGAAGGCGTTTCTATGAAAAGCCCCAGACATCACTAATCAACCCATTGAAAAGCGCTTTGATTGAATCGATGTAAAGCCTAGACAACATTAATCGAAAATATCCAGCCCGCCTTACTTGAGATGAGGAGCGATTTAAATTGATGAATAATTTCATACAGGGTATTATTAAACGACAAACAAACATGATCCGAAGGATAAACACAATGCTAGTAAAAATGACGAGGCCGTGGATAGCACACAGCAATTTTTGCAGTGATTTGTGTTAAAAACGGTCTGGTTTGGTGAGCGAATTGCAGCATGTACAGAAATTTGTACAAGCAACACTAGAGCGCGCTCGTGCTCGTTTTACAATGAAACTGATTGACAACAAAACGACACTGGTTTGATGTCTGGTGAGGTGGTAATGTACTCTTATTTTTCTTCTGTTTTAAGCAAATTGTTTTCAAGATAAGTAAGTGAGGATATCGAATTCTCAATGAGCATTTTCGTGCATAGAAGTTTTAATGTTATGCCTGATGGGATATCTGTGACTGTGAATTGGGTGTCTGAGACTAACCAGAATTTAATGTGTAATTATAAAATTGAAAAACTCCCAATCAAACTCTCTAAATTTCGCCAACAAGTGCTTATTTATAAACACAACTTCTCCCCACATAGTTTTCTTATTTGGAATAATGCCATATCTTGTATAGAAATAAGTCACTATTCTTTCACAATTGGTTTAACAATGGACTAATATTAGTTAATCAATTATTTGATAATGCAGGAACATCTTTTACATTTACAGAATTTATCGCAAGATACAAAATTCCTATTACAATACAGGAATTTACAATTCTAACAGGGCAATACCTGCTGGTATACATATGCTGTACAAAAGCAGTGTATGTACATCAGCGCTTTCTGTTTGTCCTCCTAGACCTGAACAGACCCCAGTTGGTTTTCTCTGGATTTAAGCCTAATAATCACAAAATTAGATCTTAAATCTTGAAAGAAAATACGTCTGTACCATATGTTGTTTTTTTACTGGAATAATATCTTTAATTAATAATGTAAACTGGACTCAAGTATGGTCATTACCTAAATTTTTTTTAAAAATTACAAATAAGGCTAAAGAAATATCATTTAAATTACTTCATAAAGTTTATCCCACAAAATTATTTCTACAAAATTTTTAAATTGATATTAAGTTAGAATGCTGTTTTGTGAAAGCTTTAATGAAACTATTCACATTTATTTTGGTCTTGCCAATATACTTGGCTTTTTTGGATTAATGTTGAAGCTTTTATTGCTCATAATATTTTAAAATCATTTTCCTTATCCTATAAACACGTGATTTTGGGTTATTATGTTAAGGATCGCTCTTTAAAAAATGCTGGTTTTATAATAAACTTTATTTTATTATTATGTAAATTTGACATACATAAATCCAAGTTTGCCAAAAGAGTAATGAGATTCAAATGAAAATAAAAGTGCTTTCAAAGTCTAAAAATAGAAAGGCAATTAAAACAGTTAATATTTGCTCCTCCTTTATCATTTTTGCATAAAAAGGTTTATATATATGCATTTCCTGTAGTAAAAGTGCATTTAATAACTTTGTTAATAACTAAAATTGGAAAAATGTGTATAATATATTTGTATGTATTTTGATAATTATGTACCCTCTCCTCTGTTTTTTTTTCTCATTTATTCCTTTCTTGTTAAGTGAAAAGTGATTTTGTTGTATAAAAAAACTGTACATGCTGGTTCTTGTTAATTAAAAAAAAGAAACTAATCAGAAAATGAATTGATAAGTTAGAGCAGTGTTTCCCAACCACATTCCTGGAGGACCACCATAATTGCATGTTTTGGATGTATTCTTTGTCTGTCACACCCATTACAGGTCTTTCAGTCTCTGCTAATGAGCTGATGATCTGAATCAGGTGTGTTTGGATAAGGAGAAACACTGAGTTAGAGGATGCTGAAGTAGCCATAATGAAAAATGAAAGACGATATTGAGAAACGTTTGTGCTTTAATATAAGGTTTGCATAAGAAATTTGCTTGAATGTATAGCATATTGATTAATGAGTAAAGCTTTAATGTACACAGGAACTTTTTCAATTAAGAAAAACACGGATATAGATGACAGAATTCTATGTGCATATAATGATGCCCTTCTGTGGATTGTTAAGTGTTGTAAACTTTAATTCTGGTATACTAATCAAAGTATGCGGATTAAGTAGGGCAATTTTGTATCTGATACATTTAAAGTATGTTATGGAGTACGGCAAGTAGGTTTACTTTCACCTGCTTTTTTAAATGTTTACATGAATGAGTTGTCTGAGGAATTAGGTGATTGTAGGACTGGCTGTCTGCTTGGTGATGCTATAATAAATCATAACATTTTGTGCAGATTATGGGCAGAGATGCGATGTGCAAAACAATTCGAAAATGATTGTTTACATGACAAAGAACAAAGAGATATGATTTTTCCAGATTTTTATTTGTTAGGGCAAGTTTTAAATGTTAGTGAAACTGTTAAATATTTAGAGCATGTCATTACTAAAGATATGAGTGTTGATAATTATATGTGCAGTGAACGCCAAGATTGTCATATAGTCTTGATTTTAACATGATTCAAAACTCAAGATAAATGTAGTGAAATATTTTGCGTTATTCAGAATTTCGTGTTGGAACTTTCGTCATTGCAATTTCTATTTATTATAGACAGAGGCCACTCACCGGCCACTTTATTAGGTACACCTGTCCAACTGCTCATTAGCGCAAATTTCTAATTAGCCAATCACATGGCAGCAACTTAATACATTTAAAGCTGCGGTCACACTGGGCTTTGTGTGTGCGAAATTCTGTCGTAAGGCGCTGCGAAAAGGGGCGGGATTAAACAAGATGTTGAGACATTAAAAAAGCCACCGATTTGCTCCATGTTTTAAATTTCTGTCCAGAGAGGTCCTGTTTTGATCCTCGATTGGTCTCACGCAGTCAAGTGATGCGATTTCACAGGTCAGAGTTCACCAAGCTTGAACTCTGCACCGCAGCAACTTGCGAAACTTGACGCATGACCTTGCGTTTCTGGTCTGACGCATTTGCGTGCGTATGGATGGAAGTCTATGGAAAGAAAAGTCAAGTGTGACCACAGCTTCAACAATTAGACATGGTCAAGACGATCTGCTGCAGTTCAAACCGAGCATCAGAATGAGGAAGAAATGTGATTTAAGAGACATTGAATGTGGCATGGTTGTTGGTGCCAGACAAGGTTTATTTGTCTGATTATTTCAGAAACTGCTGATCTACTTGGATTTTCACGCATTACCATCTCCAGGGTTTACAGAGAAGGGTCCGAAAAAGAGAAAATATTTAGTGAGCGGCAGTTCTTTGGGCACAAATGTCTTGTTGATGTCAGAGGAAAATGGCCAGACTAGTTCGAGCTGATAGAAAGGCAACAGTAACTCAAATACTTGTTACAACCAAGGCATCTCTGAGTGCACAACACATCCAAGCTTGAGGTGGATAGGCTACAGCAGCAGAAGACCACACCGGGTGCCACTCCTGTCAGCTAAGAACAGGAAACTGAGGCTACAATTTGCCCAGGCTCACAAAAAATTGGACAATAGAAGATTGGAAAAACATTGCCTGGTCTGATGAGTCTCGATTTCTGCTGCGACATTTGGATGGTAGGGTCAGAATTTGGCATCAACAACACGAAAGCATGGATCCATCCTACCTTGCATCAATGGTTCAGGCTGATGGTGGTGTAATGGTGTAGGGGATATTTTCTTGGCACACTTTGGGTCCATTAGAACCAATTGAGCAATGTGTCAACGCCACAGCCTACCTGAGTATTGTTGCCTACCATGTCCAACCCTTTATGACCACAGTGTACCCATCTTCTGATGACTACTTCCAGCAGGATAATGTCATAAAACGTGAATCACCTCAGACTGGTTTCTTGAACATGACAATGAGTACTCAAATGGCCTCCACTGTCACCAGGTCTCAATCCAATAGAGCACCTTGTGCTTTGATGTGGTGGAATGGGAGATTTGCGTCATGGATATGCAGCCAACAAATTTGCAGCAACTGCATGATGCTATCCTGTCAATATGGACCAAAATTTAATTATTATACAGACACACACAAATTTATTATTATTATTATTATTAATTTGATGCTCTTAATATTATTGATGTAATTTAAATGCATTCTGTGCTTGTGTGTTATTAAATAAAAATCCCATGTTTTACTTTGTGCCCTGCGTGTGTGCAAGCCTCTAATCCCTAGAGATCAAGGCGACATGATTTCTCATCCACTGAATTTGTTTTACCCTCACATCTACATGAAAAACAAAACAAATCATTATGGCACATATTGATCATGACAGTAAGAATGTTACGCTGTTCTGAAACCAGTTTTAGAACAGAACAAACACCTGATAAATGAGTTAAAGCAAAATTTCTGCAGGGCTTGTTGTGATTACAAGAAACTGATAACAATCTCTGAACATTAAGCGTCCCATTAAGCGTTGTCTCATAAATATAAATAATAAATAAATAAATATATATATATATATATATATATATATATATATATATATATATATATATATATATATATATATATATATATATATATATATATATATATATATATATATATATATATGAATAAAAGTTACATTTAAAGAGGCAATTGCACAAGTCAAGTCCACGCTTTTCATATGCAGCTCACGTACAGATCTGGTGCTGATTGATTAGAATGATACAAGATTAACATCCTCCAGATGTAATGCAATAAGAACTGGTGTTTCCCTGCTGTAAACCAATCACAATCACAATATTCCTGCTGTGCTTCCGTAGTCACAGAAATGCTCCCACTGAGAGACACATGCTTTACCAGCTGAGACTTCCCTTTCCCTTATAGCCAGCTTCAGCATAAAACCTCTCTAGTTCACCCCACTCTAATCCCTATTAACACAGGCCCTAAATCTGCTTATATCTCTGCAAGAAATTAGAAACACCTTCAGCCATCTGCTGGATATCACACGCAGCAGAATATATACTTCGGTTCTCATTACGTTCAAGTGAAAACCTTTCAGAAATCATCTTTTACGAATGTAATTCATTTAGGTGATTATGTAATACGATGAGACAAAGAAGCAGGTAGGCTGTTATATAAACAGTCAAGATCAGCCCAAATTGTTTACATGGAGATTGTTACATAACTGATTTACAGTTTTTTTTATATATAGATGTGTGAAATTGTTCACTCATTAATTTCGTTCATCACACTTACTGTTGTCAATACCATTAGATGCCCATATGCTAAATATATAATTTAATATAAGTTGGATGGAACTGCATAAATATCCAGATTTAAATATGTATTTTGTAATTAAAATGAAAGTATGCACTCTTTCTCTAAAATGCTGTTTAATCATGACCAAAGATTATACAAATCGACCCTGATGCCTGCCGTCTCAAAATAGCCTTGAGCGTCGTTCATAATCTCTTCAGTTGACGGACAACAAACTGGCCAACTCAAGCCTCCTGAAAATGTGGAAAAAGGTAAGATAAATGGCTTAAAATAGTTTGTATATAGTTTGTTGAAATAGAGTTTGTATTTTAACTTAAGCCATCAAGAGTACTGTAATATTCCAGCTTTTTAAAATGTTAATGTTGGTCAATTAACCCGCCCTAGAAAACATGCTAATTATCAGGTATCATTTAGCATGGTGCTTGCTTGTAGCTGTGTGGAGACTGTTTTATTTTTATAAAATAGCATTCGCAGGAGATTATAAGGAGATTTCCTGTTTTGAGCTTTATATATTTGTGTTTTTGAATCATGGATTGCAGAATATGTCTTCTGGCTGTTATGCAATGGTTTACTGCACTGAAAAAATTCTTCCAGGACATCATTTGTCAATTGAATGAGGCTGTCTGTGCCACACGGCAAGGCTATCTATATAAAGATGATGTTTTCAAATAGCATGCAGTACATTTTATGACTAGTGACCTGTTTCAATATGTCTTTAGTTTTCTAAAGTTCTTTTTCAGATCAGTATACACGTAATGTGTATTTAAAAATATACATTATTTGTTTCATCCTTACTGTTTAATATGAGTATGATATTAGAATCTTTTTATTATATTTAATTTCAGTTCTTATACCTGGGCATCGGAAGAGAACCTTCCAGAACGAACTCGCGTAGTCCTTAAGAGAAGCCATTTCATTGCAAGAAGCCATTTCGTTAATGACTGTAATGAAAAATTGAAAACATTAACTAAAAGAAGAATGTAGTTGCTGCTGCTAATGAACTACAGAACTGCACAGTATAAAGACTTCATTAAAATAGAATGTTATGAAACTTAAAGGTTTTGTTTTGTTGTCATCAGCCCAAAGTCCTTAAGTGTACACTTGTTTGCAAAAACACTAATTTATGGGTGACACACAATGAATGTGGAAGCAATTTAGTAAAAACAGAACAATATTCTGGTATGATTTGCAGAGTGTTATTAAGCACATAATAAGACATAGTGTGTTGTTTGGTAATATTAAGTTGTAAATAAATGTTAACTGTTGTTCCTTTTTTTGTACAGAATCTATTATTATGAGCACAACACCCCTGAATGATGGCCCCCATCCCGACCTGTCCCCAGGGAGCATGCAAACATTGGTCTCCAGGCCACTGCTCCCTCAGTCAGACCCCATTACCACTAAAAGGGTATGTTTCTACAAGAGCGGTGACCCTCAGTTCACTGGGCACCGGATGGTCATCAACAGTCGCACTTTTAAAACCTTTGATGCCCTACTAGATGCCCTCTCAAAGAAAGTGCCTCTGCCATTTGGAGTAAGGACCATCACAACACCCAGGGGAACACATGCTGTCTGTTCCCTTGATGATGTGCAGGATGGGGGCTCTTATCTGTGCTCGGATCAGAAGAAAGTCAAGCCTTTTAACTTGGATGAGGTCCACAAGAGACAGGTGCCTTGGAACACTACCAGACCTGTCAGTGCGGGACGTCAAGCACGCAGAGAACTGGTCCGGCAACTAGCAAAGAGAAATCAAGTGTCCACAAGAACAATAAAAATGTCAGAAAACACTGTGGTGGTGCGGACACCAAAAAGGCTGACGGTTTATAAAAACAGAGATCCGAGCATGAAGCGAGTAATTGTTCTTCATAGGAGAATAGCCCCTACTTTTGAAGCTCTTTTGGATTATCTTTCTCAAACGTTGCAGTTTCCTGTTGTGAAGCTTTACACAGAAGATGGCAGAAGAGTAAGTGTATCATATATAAATATGTCTGTTTCCTTGCTATGATTGTTATAGAAGAGTAATATCACAAATAGGAATAAACTACTTTTATGTTTTGATTTTGTACAAAAGATGTTAGTAACTTTTAAAAATGTAGTTTTACTGTGCATTCTCAATGAATTATAAACATATTAGGCATGTTTTGAACTTTTTAGCCTATAGATTTTACTGTATACTGAATTTGTAATTAGTCATTCTGTCAATCCTTGATGCACTAAGCCATGATGTTTTAATTCTTACCCCCAGCTGTGTGAGTAGACTGTAATCACTTTTGTCTTAAGGAATGTGACGCACATGATGACTGGCTAAAGCTCATGTGAGCGTGCAAACTAATGTCCTAGTGTTTACGTTTTGTGGGAAAAAAGATGATGTTATTTACACTTTCTTATGTATTAATAGGTTGAAGGACTTTCTGCTCTTATTTTGTACACTGGGATTGTTGTGGCAGCTGGTAATGAACCCTTCAGAATAGGAATATACAATCTTCAGGCTCCCACAAAAATTCAGTCAAAGATACCATCTGAATCTGAATCCCTGCATCAAACGGAGACACTACTACGTAAGTTTAAATGACATATTTTAGTACTTTGCTTTAATGATGAGCAAATTTACATTTTGATTTTAAAACCTAATTATTTTTTTTTGTTTTTCATTCCTCCCACCATCTTTAATATCTAATATCTTATTTGTTCATAAGAAGAAAAAAAGATTCCATCTGGGACCAATTCAAGATCAAGGAATTTCTCTTTATCTTCTGAGAGATTCCTTGTAGAGCAGATCAATAAGTCACTAAATGGAAATCTGACAGAGCACAATGGGACAAAGGATGAATCAATGGAGACTGAAGGCAGTCAGCCAGTGGGATCAGATGAGATGGAGGCCTGTGACTTTACAGAGGATGTGAAGGAGAGGAATTGCCCCATAATGCCTAACGAAGACGACATTGAAAAATCATTTCGGGTCAATGAGGATGGAAGCATGACAGTAGAGATGAAGGTGCATCTTACTATAAAACAAGAGGAAATGATCCACTGGACGACTACATTGAGCCGCACCTCAGTTAATAGCCAGCAGAGGGCAGTGTGCAATTCCAAACCAGAATCTGGGGCAAATTCAGTAGATATAACCAATGACTCAGGCAAAGAGTCGAATGGACCTCATAGCCTAGATTCAAAAGAAATCAATACTGCACCTAATAAATCTGTAGGATTCATCAAGGAAGAAAGAGAAAATTATGGCAGTGATACATCTTCTGAAAAGCCTATGCCCGTCTATAGAAGGCTGCCCACTCCAGCCCCTAGACAACGTCGAAATGAGGTCTCAGTTGAAAACATTAAAACTGTTTCAGAGGCTGAAGTTCAGGAGAGTACAGTGGGTGCATACTCATACATGGAGCGAACTGCACAGGGAGAGTTGATGGAGGGTTACTGTGTGGTCAGTCGCAGCAGTAGCAGCAGCACAAGAACTGTGTCAAAACCCGGGAAGAGTGAATCAGGGGAGATTAAGCAGAAGAAGTCTCATTCTTCCTTTAGATCCTCAGGTGTGGCAGAGGTACTTCAGCTACAAAACAATGGGACGATGGGGATAACAGAGACTGTGGTACATATATATGAATCACAGGGTACATGTGACAATTACTATGCAAATACACAGATGGATACGGACAACAAGCCTGGATACTGCACAAAAGCTTTGCCTCAAAGTAAGCCAGGCTCAACAGACTCAGGACCCTGTTCATCAAGTAATGATTGTGATGTTGATCTCACAAGGCAGTCCACAAGCTCCAACTCCCTGGATGGTGGAAAAAGTAAAATGCTGTCGTTATCTTCTGACCGTTCAACACCTCCAAAAAAGATAAATAGCAATCTATCCATCCTTACCGATGATGAAAAACAATCCTTGGTTGAGTGCACATCTGAAACAATACAAAAAAAGATTATGCATCCAGCAGCAGAAACGAATTCCACCTATAAAAGCACTGCTGTTAACAAAAATAATTTACCTAAGTCCAAAAAATCAAAGCAAAGCACTTCTTCTGGATCATCTAGGCTTGGGAAAAACATAAAAGGCAGTGCTCCAGGCTCTTCAAAAGACCTCCAAGTGACTTCAGACACAATGAGCCACACAGGATCAGAGAAAAAGACAAGCTCAGCAGAAAGTGATAAACATGAGCACAAAGCAGTGAGAGACAAAAATAAGAAGACAAAGATATTTGAAAGTTCTTCAAAAAGTAAAAACTTGAATCTTGAAAATGGGAATCAAAGACCATCAGATAAAGATGTCAAGCTAAAAGATAAAACCATAAAAGACAGTTCCCACAAGATAAACACAAATAGCCAAGACTCTCAAGGGTCAAAATTGAAAAAAAGTAGTTTAGACATTGAATCACCAGCCCATGCAGCAAAACTAATAAAGAGACTTCCGAAACAAAGATCCATGAATGGTGTCAGATCAAAATCCTCTAAACCAAGACAGGAACTGAGTGAAAGTGTGTCATTGCCTGTGTTACAGTCTTCTTCCACCAGTGTAAATCAGTATGTTGAAAACTGGCTGAAACGAATTGAACCAGAATCTCTGCCCTATGAAGATGAGACAGACCCTCCAGAGATTGTGCCAAGAGCTGTATTCCAGATTGGGGCTGACTCCACTGAGGACTCTGAGATTAAAAGCATCCCTGATAGAGATAGCACAGATGAAAAAGAACAATTATTAGAAGATTATGTTGACGAGAGCCCAATGTCTCACCCACCAGTGCAAATAAGGTGTGAGGGAGAGCCAATTGAGCCACAGAAGACAATGGGCTTTTGTAAATCAATGCCAATTTTGAGGGTGCCTTCTGAACAAGAAGGTATTGTAAGAATGCACAAGTCATCCGAGCACTTGTTTCCCCCAGAACCCTCGGGGACATCTCAAAGTACAGAGGTCAGTATTAGATCAGGCATGAAACCAGTTTTGCAACAGTTGTGTTTGTCTGTACAGTCCATCAAGCGTGCTTTGAGTCAGACCTGCTTAACATCTGGGGAAAGGGAAAAGTCCAGTAGCCTCCCAGACTTTTCATCTCAGGTGGCCTCTGCCTTTGGTTCTCCATCCAGAGCTCTTCTGTCTTTCTTGTCAGTCATGACTCTGAGAGATGGGCTTTCAGTCCTTTATAAAAATGAATCTGAAACTGGCAGCTCAAATGACTGCCCAGAGGCCCTGCAGGTAATGCAGTCATTGGAAAAATTATCTAACATTAAAGATGAAGATGAGCTAAGGGCCAGCTTGACCAGTCTTCGTAGTTCAACTTCGTCCAAATTAAATCAAAGCTGGAAAGATTTCCAAGAGCAAAATATCTATAACGATAGTCCCCCACTGTCACCAAGACTATCGGAACAGGAGTTTGCTCTAGAAGTGGACTTGGAAGGAGACATGGGGGATCAGGACAAACAGCACAGTATTGCACAGTTACTGGATGAACTGAACATGCCTGAAGATGTTCAAAGAGAAATATCCTCTCTTGTTGAAGGAGAACTGAAGTATTTTACTCAATCAGAATCAATCAAAGATGCTGAGAACATCACTGAAATGTCAGGTAAAGAAGAGGAAAATGATGATGGCTCCTTAGGTGGGAGTTTAGAGAAAGCTGCAGAAATGGAAGAAGAAAGGGATAATATTGGCCAAGACAATGATGCAGCCAATGAGGACATAACCAATGATCCAAAAGATCCAGAACCTTCAGAGATTCATTTAAATCAGTCTCATTCCCCTGACTCAGAAACGGTAGAAAATGACTTTTTGAATGAAGATTCTGGTATAGCAGTGCCTAATCAGTCACCTGAAGGTAATGGTAGTGATTCAAGTAAAGCAGAGGCTTTAAAAATGTCTAATAACAACCAAGTGAATGCAGAAAGCTTGCAAGAAAAGGTGATGTATGAAGACTTAGAATCTGAAAACAAAGATGCTGAAGGAAATCATTCTTCAATAGCAGAAGATGATTTTCAGGATCAGAAGATGACTGCAGAAGATGTAGCTGAAGGTGAAGATGTTTCTGAGCTCTCGGATGACCAGGGCAATATGTCTGAAAGAGAGGAAAACATAATAGCAGAGGATACAGAAACTGATGAAAAGGAAAATGACACAATTCAAGACATGAGGCAAACTAGTGAACAATCAGATGATTCAGAACCAGACGCCTTTGGGGCCAAACACTCATGTTCGGCATCGGAAAGTGAGTGTATGTCATTTTCAGACAGAGAGGCAGCTGAGGTAAATGAGGACAATCATTACAATACAGCTGAGGATTGTGTCAAAGAAGAAGAAGAAGAAGAAGAAGAAGAAGAGACAATTAATGATAGAGGGCAAGAGCAAGAAAACAAGTCCATATTATCAGAAGGTGAGTCCCTGCCTTTAGAGCCTTCAGAGACATCATCACCTCATCATGATACAGAGGGCGAATTCAAAGAGCAAACAATACAATCATCCAGCCAAGAAGATGATCAAGTGATGTCTCCAGATATTAAAGATGCAGATGAACAAGTATGTACTACATCAGAGGTCTCAGAAGATGAGGATTCAGAACCACACTTCAATAACAGTAGCCCTCATCATGGTAGTAATGTTGAGAATAGTATGACCCCTGAAACGGATTATGAGAAATCACAACATATTGAAGATGACCTTGTTGAAGAACATGACATTAACAAAGTAGACCATGATGGCTCAGAGGTTTGTAAACAATTAGATCCAGATGCTGAACCGGACTCTTCTACAATCTCAGATCCTGAGGTTGGGGATGAAGATGTGGCAGAAAAAAAGTCAAACACAAGTGATTCAAAACTCCAGACATTAGAGGAAGATAGTCTCATTGATAAAAAGGGCAGTTCTGCTGAAGAGTGTGATGAAGAAGAGGTTGATCATAGCAGTTTACTTGATTCTCACAATAATATCGATGGCGTTCAAAACTCGATTGTGTGTACTAATACTACAGATTCTGCGGAAAGGGAATCATGCAGCAGTACAATTACGAGTGGGCATCATTTTGAGAATACAGAGAGTTTGGGGATGGAACATGGCTATCATTATCTACTGCAACCAACTGAGATCTCACAAGAGCTGTTAGACCTTATCAATTCAGCTTTGTTGTCCTCTACCCTGACTGTCACATCTGATTCAAATGGCAACCTCAGAATAGAGCCAGATAAATGCAAAATGAAGGAGATGTTTATGGCTGGCCAAAGAACAGATGATCAATATGGTCAAAAACGTCTCCCGAGTCCTAACACATCTGATCTGTCTGATTATAGACCTGAGACGTCTGACATTGGTGGATACCAGTCTCAGGAGTTTTTTACCGAGAGTGGAGATGAGGAGACGGAGAGATTGCATATCTTTCGGGAAATTTTAAAACAAAGTTCAGAGAAGCCAAGATTAAGAAACCATGTGAAAGAGAACAGCTCAATGAAATCACCCACATGGATGGCAACGAAACATACTGGCAGTCCAAGTTTAAAAAGCAGTGGTCTTAATTCTTTTCGAGATACTAATAGTGCAATAAATGAGCCACTATCCCACAGTGTATCACCTAGCAATAAAAGTTCACTTGACGGAGATGCTGAATCGGTACAGGGCATGACTTTAAAAGATAAAATCAACTCTGAAGAGGGAGTTCTCATTGATAAAGGCAGGTGGCTTCTCAAAGAAAACCACCTAATTCGTAACTCTCCTCCTGCATCCATGGGAATGTACGGAAATGAAGACACCACATCAGCTGACACGGCTCAGGATAACAGGAGTGAAGATTCATCTCATCCATATTGTGAGAACCAAGCCTCACCTCTGGCTGCAATATCTTCTTCTGAGTTGGAAGATATGGTTAAACCCCCTACACCAAAGTGTACGTACTTCAACATGGCACACAGCAGTGACTCTGATCCTCTTATAGATGCCCAAAGTGTCAGGAGTGGCAGTGGTGGAGGTGATACTAGGAGAAAAAGGGAGCTTAAGGTATGTCCGATGGGGGAGTCTTCAAACATGTGGGCAAAGAAAAATGGAAGTATGTCTTCATTTGCATCTGTTGAGTTCAAACTGCCCGATGGCAAAGTTCATCCTCAGAAGGGGTCAAGCTCTGGGGTTCACAGATCCCAGAGTCAAGACAGTCAGATAGTTCAAGAGGAGGAGTCCAGGGTTGGGCTAAATCTCAGGTGTGGGCAGCACTGCCCAATATTATAGTCCAAAAGGGAAAGTGTACCAGAATTGCTTCTATTTAAGTTCTAGTTTGTTTTAGTTAATTTGCTTTAACTAAATGAACAGCACACATGACTTCACTTCGGTGCCTGCTAGTCTTTACGATTACAATGTTTTGGCTTATTTTAAGTATGTCTCCATTTTGAAGGGGCTAAATTGCACAATCAATCTGATTTACTTGAACTTCCTAAGTGGCATTTCTCCTAGGTAAAAGGTGAATGATAAATAATTCACCCAAGCCCCATAATATGCTTGATTTGAGTTTGTTTTCCAGAGATGTGGAGACTCTGGCTTACTCTAATCATGAACTTGTGCTTAAATCACCATTCAAAAGTACCCTTTTGAAGGGTGGTCTGCTAAATTAATATCTCTCAGTGTGTGTTGCCTCACCCTTTGAACCACTTTTAAATTGTCTTTTTATAAAAGCCCTCAAATTCACAGAGAAAAGTAATTAGAACCTATATGAACATATAGGTTTAATAGAGGTTTTGATATAGGTTTGATATAGGTTCATATATGTTTATATAGGTTCTTTCCATGTGGGATTGTTTGGTTAAAACAAGAGAATAGGAAATAATACTTTGTTTTCTGATATTTTTGTGCCATTTTTTGGTTTATAAAGCACAACAGATTATTTGGTAAACTCGTTTTGTTGGAATGGAATTTGTTGAGATTTTTTTTAAACATTTAGTTTTAATGCTTTTTTAAAAGCAGTATTAACATCATAACATAATATCCAGGAGAATAGCGCAACGCAAAAATATAAAACTCAAGGCAGCTTACATTACAATGAGATGGATTCCTTTTATTGTGCTGATAACTAGGAGAGCAGATAAAATATACACTAATAACCTCTAGGATCTATCTTATTTAAGGGTATACTGCATTTATATGAATTTGTATATTGATCACATTTGGATATGTATATAACATGTATGTTATATATGTATATTCTTTTTTTTCTCAAATATTTTAGGTCACTGAAACAGTGCATTGCAAACCGAACCAGAAATAACAAATAGACAAACAGAATAAAAACAAAAGAGGCAAAACTGTAGGCATGGCTTGTTCAGAGGGTTCTCGAGTGTAAATACAAATAGGCCTAGTTCTCACAAAACAGTTGCTAAGCAATGCAGGGTTTAAAGCATAGGTCTCAAACTGGATTCCTGGAGGGCTGCAGCTCTGCACTGTTTTGCTCCAACCCTAATCAAACACAGCTGATCCAAATAATCAAGGTGTTCAAGACTACTAGAGACTATTAAGCAGGTTTGAGTTGGAAGTATTCGGAGCTAAACTATGCGAAGCTGCGGCCCTTCTGGGATTGAGTTTGAGACCATTGGTTTAAAGAAATATTGCCTGTCAAAGGTCAAACAGGTGAACTTGACTTAAATGCCAGTGTATGGGAAGTGTGAGGTGCTTGCCATATAATGTAATTTTACTCTATCGTGGCTGCAATCAAAAAGGTTTTCAGTTCTTAATGCAAATGGAGAAGTATTTCAAATGATTTTGAAATGATTGTTATTTTGTGAGAAAGGAAAACAATCATTTTTAATTGAGTACATAGTTGGAAATGAAACTATGAAATAAAAAAGATGTTGATTTGTTAATGAAGTTTGTGTAGTGGCATTTTTTATTTATTCATAAGCAATAAAATTGGGTATTTTTCATGGGTACACTGAATTGTCAATGCAAAACAAAGAAAATTGCACTCCTTGCACTCAGTCCCAGAGTATTCCCAGCATATTGCAACTGAGCTCCCAAAGTTTCTCAGCCATTTCATCATCTCTAGCAGCTCTGGTGCATCTTGAAGGTCCGC